>NW_027759812.1:0-4127 GCF_054177405.1 Leptonychotes weddellii
TCCTAAGGCTACACACATATTAACTGCTTTGATCTTCAAAACATTCGGTGAGGTGGGTCCTACTGCTGTCGTCCCATTCTGCAGATGGGAAAACTGAGGCACACAGTGGTAGACTAATACCTGAGCCACGCAGGTTGGGACCTGCGCCATCTAGCTCCTCCTGATGCTGACATCCCCCCCACCCCCAGCCACCCTGCAGCCACTCCACAGCCCTGGCCCCGCCACGGACCAGAGCCCACATGGTCATTCCTCGTCTGGGACAGGCCCACAGGGAACTGGTGACCCATGGGAAGCAGGACTCCAGGGCCTGAGTTGGCAGGAGCTGCTGGCTTTGCATCTGCCCCGGAGGCCGACACCCAGGCAGGCAGTCAGGGAGGGCCTCTCTGTGCCCACGTTGCAGGCGGAGCCGACAAGCAGCAGATGGACGCGGAGCTGAGGAAAGAGATGATGGCCATCTGGCCCAACCTGTCCCAGAAGACGCTGGACCTGCTGGTCACCCCTCACAAGTGTAAGAGCCGCGCCTAGCCGGGCCCTGGGCTCTGCCCTGCCAGGATGGGAGGGGGCGGGGGGAGAGGAGGCAGGTGCAGGGCCGAGGCTGGTGCATACAGGGCCCCCGCCCACGGGGAGCTTGCCCTGTGCCCCCAGCCACAGACCTGACCGTGGGCAAGATCTATGCAGCCATGATGATTATGGAGTACTACCGGCAGAGCAAGGCCAAGAAGCTGCAGGCCCTGCGCGAGGAGCAGGTACGGCCCTGGGCCCTGGCGCCCTCCTCTCGGGTGCCCTTTGCCCTGCGGGCCCCACAGTGACAAACCAGAGCAGCGGGGTGTGGCCAGGACCCAGGACAGGTCACCGGAAAGCAGGGCCGCACCGAGGAGGCGGCCTGGATGAATTCATCTGTTCCGCCAACACTTACTGGGCACCTACTGTGTGCCTGGCGCTGTTCTCAGCCCTGGGGGTGCAGCTGTGAGCAAAACAGACCAGCATCCCTGCGGAGCAGACACTGCAGTTGGGGAAATGCCAACCATAATAAATGATGAACATGGCAGGAAACAGTAAATGCCGTGCGAAGGAGTGCTGGGGGAGATGGATGCAGTTTCAAACAGGTGATCAGGGAGGCCTCCCCGAGGAGGTGATGTGGAGCAGAGACCTGAAAGAAAAGGAAAGGGAGTGAGCCACGTAGATATCTGAGGGAAGAGCACTCCAGGCGGAGGGAACAGCCAGCGCAGAGGCCCTGTGGCAGGACTTTGAGCTTGGAGAACAGCGATAGGGCCCATATTGCGGAACACAGTGAGCAGGAGTGGTGGGAAGGGGGCGCCTGGGCGGCTCAGTAGTAAAGCGCCTGACTCACAATCTCAGCTCAGGTCTTGAACTCAGGGTGGTGGGTTCAAAAAAAAGAATGGAGATGAGGGTGGGGAGGCGACAGGGCAGACTGTGTAGAGCCTTGGGGGCCCTGGGGAGAATTTTGACTTTTGCTCTGGGTCAGATGGGAACCGGGGCAGCTCCTCTTAGAGGAGGGAAGTGACCACACTCAGGTGATCGCTGGCGCCCTCTGGTGGCCATGGCAGGTAAGGGCTGGAGCAGGGAGACCTGGGAGGAGGCGAATGGCCTGGTCCAGGTGAGGCCGTGGGGCCAGACCTGGGTGAGAAGTGATCCTATTCTGCATGGACTTGCAAGGAGGAGTCTAGTGGACTGGCTGATGGATCGGACCTGAGTGTGAGAGCGTGTGTGTGTGTGTGTGTGTGTGTGTGTGTCGGGGGTGTCAAGAATGACTTGGGCTGGGGGGCTGAGGGGGCGGGGGGAGTGTTGAGCGTCCTCTGCACAACCTCCCGGCTGTCTCTTAGCTGCAGCTTTGGCCAGACCCTGAGCCTTGAACACCCTCCCCAACCTACTCCCTGTGCCTCTCTACCCCGTGCCCGCACATTGCTCTCTGCCTCTCCAGAACCGGACACCACTCATGTTCCAGCGCATGGAGCCCCCGTCTCCAACACAGGAGGGGGGGCCCGGCCAGAACGCCCTCCCCTCCTCCCAGCTGGACCCAGGTGGAAGCCTGTGAGTGTGGCTCTGGCAAGGAGGTGGGGATGGAAGGGCAGGGGCACCATTCCCCAGTGCGGACACCCCTGGAGCGCCCACGGCCGCCCTGCCCTCTGTCCCCCAACACAGGATGGCTCATGAAAGTGGTATCAAGGAGAGCCCGTCCTGGGTGACCCAGCGAGCCCAGGAGATGTTCCAGAAGACAGGAACATGGAGCCCAGAGCGGGGACCTCCCACCGACATGCCCAACAGCCAGCCCAACTCCCAGGTGCCTCTGTCCACCCCCCCCCGCCCCCCCACCGCCTCCTACTCCCAGGCACAAGCAGTACAGGAGGGAAGGATGTGGCCCCACAGCCGCAGCCGCACCCACACCAGGCCACCCCTGGGGCCCGACAGGCCACAGGACTCACCTGGCCCTGCCCTCTGCCCCCGCAGTCTGTGGAGTTGCGAGAGATGGGCCGAGATGGCTACTCGGACAGTGAGCACTACCTCCCCACGGAAGGCCAGGCCCGGGCTGCCTCCATGCCCCGCCTCCCCGCGGAGAACCAGGTGAGGGCTTTCAGCCACCCCCCTGGGGCTGAACTCAGGCCCCCGGGCTCCAACACGCAGCCCAGGGCATCTCTTTCCTCTGTGACCCCTGCTGGGGTGGGGCCACCTGCAGCCTCAGCAGCAGGGGGCAGGCCCACACTGGAGTGCCCGGAAGGCCTGGCCCTCTTACCTTCTCCCTGATGGCGGGCAGAGAGGGGCAGGGGCTCCCCTGGGGCAGGATACAGTCGTCCCTGCCAAGTGCTTTCCATCTACCTGGTTTGGAGATGCCAAGGCAAGAGGATGTGGAGGACACGTGGGGGTGTGGGGGGGAGGTGATGTGTCAGGGCCCGGTGAGCTGCAATCAAGAACACACACACAGGCATGCACGCACAGGCACACACACACGCACTACACGGACGTATGTGCTCGTACTGCATACGCGAACGCACACGCATGCACACAGTTCTGCTCTCGGGAATTTGGCAGGTCCTAGGACCTGGTAGCAGAGTCTGGGATGGGCGTGGGGGCAGCTGGGGTTTGTATTTCCCGTCTGGTCTTTGTGGGGGCCACTGGGGAGGGACAGAGGCGTGTGCCTGTGTGTGGCTGAGCTGCAGCGCCCACTTGGTTAGTGGGGGGGAGGAGGGCACGGGATCCCACTGCCCCAGGCTCGCGGGGACAGAGGGACCAGAAGCCAGAAGCATGGCTGGCTGCCCGCCCAGCCTGAGAGGCAGGGTGGCATGTCTGGCTGGGGCGGGCTTCCCGTGTGCTGTGCCGGGGTGTCTGCACGGGGGGTGAAGGCTGTGCTGTGGCTGGCTGGGCCGCGGTGGCTCAGGGACCTGGCCTCTGGCTGCGGAGAACTTGGGTTGGGGGGCACCTGGCTGCATGTGGCTGTCAGCGCCGCCCCCCCGTCCACCCCCAGGACGGAGTTGTTGGGCCCCAAGAGAGAGTCCAGACAAGCTGGCTGATGGCCACCCCCTCCCCAAGCTTTGAGTGTCAGCCGGAGCCAGGGCTGGGGCGCATTGCATGAGGCAGAGCCCAGGGCCAGGGGCCTGTGGCCACGCCATCCCATCTGTCGGTCTCTTGCCTCTGCCATCTGTCTGTCTGTGGTGTCTCCTGTCTGTCTCCTCTGTGCCCTTGGGAGGCTGGCCAGCCGGGCCTGGGGTCACCTACGCACCAGGGACTTTAGCCTCTTTCCCTGCCTCCCTTGCTCTCCCCCTCCACTGCCCAGGTTCCTCTCCCCAGCCCTGGCATCTCCATGTACCACCTCTCACTCTCCCTCTTGGCTTTTGTATTTATTTTCTTCTTTCTGTTTTTCTGTGTGCACCATCCCATGGGGCTGTGACAGAGGAGAAGGGGCCGGCCACGTGGGAATAACCTCAGTGTATGTACCGCGCCGCCCGCCTCCCAGCTGGGCTCCGGCCCCCTCTTCCCGCCCACCCCCCCTCGTGGGAGTCCTGTCATCTCTCCACCCCTTGGACCCCACCCTTTCTTTGCAGACTGCACCCCCCTCCCCCATGAAGCCCCATCCTTGTATGTTGTGTCCTCCGTGTGCCCTGCCGGGGGGA
>NW_027759813.1:0-299 GCF_054177405.1 Leptonychotes weddellii
AGATCTTCCTACATCTCAGGCTGGTTTTGTGGGTGCTCAGAGTGGTCTGGTAGATATCCAGCTCAATTCTGGGGACCAGTTGAAATAGAGTCCCCTACCTCTCCGCCATCTTTCCCCCCTGATTACTATAATTTTGTAGTACAGTGTGAAATCAGGACATCTGATGCCTCCATCAGAAGTGTCCAGAAGCCATTTCAGGTTTCCAGAGGAGCCCAATCAGATCAGGGATACAGACTGAGTAGAACCCAACCCTTGGGAAAGTATGTAGTCAAACACCTTCCAGGGAAAAAGTGGGAGCC
>NW_027759814.1:0-299 GCF_054177405.1 Leptonychotes weddellii
GAAATTACACTGTTCCTCCTCTGCTTAAACCTCAGTGTCAAATAAAGGAAATGCTGGTGACAAAATTTAATGATCTAAAAAAGAGGCATTTTTTTTCCAGTTTTTTTTTTTTTTTTTAAAGATTTTATTTATTTATTTGAGAGAGAGAGAATGAGAGACAGAGAGCACGAGAGGGAAGAGGGTCAGAGGGAGAAGCAGACCCCCCGCTGAGCAGAGAGCCCGATGCGGGACTCGATCCCGGGACTCCAGGATCATGACCTGAGCCGAAGGCAGTCGTTTAACCAACTGAGCCACCCAGG
>NW_027759815.1:0-299 GCF_054177405.1 Leptonychotes weddellii
AAAAAAAAAAAAGAAAAGAATGGGGAAATTCTACTGACCTAGTATAATTTGTTTTCTTCTCTACATGTTCTGTGTTTCCTGACATTTTCCAATAAATATGTTATTTGATTAAATAAGAAAAAAATCTATGCCATTGCAAAATCCATTTTATTTCTAAATATTTCTTAGTAATAGAGCCAAGTGCTTGGTTGAAGGAGGGCCAACATCAGAGGCAAGGGTGAGAAGCTGTGTGACTTAGGCTCGGACACTTGCCTGGAACATATGCAGGCCCAAACCACCTCTGTTTTACTCCTTAGTGA
>NW_027759816.1:0-299 GCF_054177405.1 Leptonychotes weddellii
CTGCGCCTGCTTTATAAATGAGCCGCATTAGGGTTATAAAACCAAGTCATAAATACAGGCTGCAGTGCCGCAGAGAGCGAAGACAGCCATCACCTGGGGGCTGGGGGCCGCACGGTTAGAAAGGAGAGCTAGCAGGTGCCTGGACTCACAGGCTCCCATGCACCTTCTCTCCCACCCTCCAGAGGGAGGCCTGGTCCCCGCATTTCACGGATGAGGTGCCTGAGGTCAGGAAGGGTGACTTCAGACCCAGAGGTGGCTGTGTCTGAAGTCTGCGCCCTGCCTCACACCCCCCGTACCTG
>NW_027759817.1:0-299 GCF_054177405.1 Leptonychotes weddellii
AACACTGAAATATAGCAATCATGTCTTCAACTTCTACAATTGTCTTTATGTGCCGACTAACATTTATGCAGCCTCTTACAGATCTTTTACCATGTATTGTAAGTTTTAGCAGTTCTGATAACATCACTAGTAGTATATAACCATGCAGAAAGCACATCACACTGACAGCACATCGGCAAAGATTCTGCACAGGTATATCAGCTTTCCACATTGTGCAGGTTACACACGATACAATATCAATCTTACTCCTAACAAGATCCTAAGAAGATATTTCAAGGCCTAGCTGTAAACTACAGTAC
>NW_027759818.1:0-299 GCF_054177405.1 Leptonychotes weddellii
AAGAAAATGTACTTATTTTAATATTACTGAATTGATTCAAACATTTTCAAAACAATTTTTTTCCTAACTTGTTTGAGAGCTTACAGGGTTTCTTTCTTAATATCCTTAATGTTAAATATAAAGTAATGCAAAACTTTGTTCTTGGAGATACAACTGGATATTTTAATGTGATCAAAAGTCACTAAAATTTTTTTTTTTTATTTTTTTTTTTTTAAAGATTTTATTTATTTATTTGAGACAGAGAGAATGAGAGAGAGAGAGAGCACATGAGAGGGGGGAGGGTCAGAGGGAGAAGCAGG
>NW_027759819.1:0-299 GCF_054177405.1 Leptonychotes weddellii
AACCCCAGCCACGGGGCAAAGAACAGACTCTGCGGGTCGAGGTGGCATTTTCTCCACGCCCAGCAGAGGGTGCCATTGTCTGCCGTGGCCCAGCCAACCGGCCGGTGGCGGAGAACAGTCCTCCCGCAGCCCCTGAATGGGCTCCTAGTCCAGGGCCTCCAGAAACGGGTCTGGCCGGTCCTGAGGAGCAGAAACAGGTGAGTTTCAGCTAAAAGAATAAGACTCACTAGGACAAGGACAAAGGGGCCCGGACACCTGGTGGTCACTGACTCCGTGCAGGCTCCAGGACCTGGGCTAAG
>NW_027759820.1:0-299 GCF_054177405.1 Leptonychotes weddellii
TCAGTGATGCATCAGCTAGCTCATTATTTGGTCTTCCTTGGTAGCAAAATGTTTTAATTCCCTTACAATGAACTGTTACTCTAGGAAACCTCTCTCAGCTAGAGAATTTCTAGTATTTTAGCAAAGAAGCAAAGTTATTTTCATGTCAACGGGGACTTTTTTTTTTTTTAACACCATAACAAAATCTACCCATCTTGCCGGCACGCATGGATATAAAAAGTTATGTGGTTTGAGCTCATGGAAATAGCAGATACTTGATTAAGGAGAACTCAAAATTCTATTTTCAGTTAAAGTCATTT
>NW_027759821.1:0-299 GCF_054177405.1 Leptonychotes weddellii
CACAGCGGGAGGTGGTGCCCCCCGCGTTGGATTCCTCTTGCATTCGCCCTCCTCCGTGGTCTCTGTCAGAACCCCAAGCTCATAGCCTTCTAACTGTGTGGGGTGTTTGCTTTGTGTGCGGTTTCCCTTGGGAGAGTCTCGTCTAGACCCACTGCATCGGCGTGCGAGGGCTGCCGTGGCGAGTACCGCCAACTGGGAGATTGGACAGCAGGCGTTTGTTTTCCCGCCCACGGTCCTGGAGGCTGGAGGTCTGAGATCAAGGTGTCGGCGGGGCGGGTTCCTCCTGAGCCTCTCTCCTT
>NW_027759822.1:0-299 GCF_054177405.1 Leptonychotes weddellii
CCCACCCCTCCAGCAACCCTCAATTTTTTTCCTATGATTGAGAGTCTCTTATGGTTTGTCTCCCTCTCTGGTTTTGTCTTGTTTTATTTTTTCCTCTCTTCTCCTATGATCCTCTGTTTTGTTTCTTAAATTCCACATGTCAATGAGATCATATAGTAATTGTCTTTCTCTGATTGACTTACTTCACTTAGCATAATACCCTCTAGTTCCATCCGTGTCATCGCAAATGGCAAGATTTCATTTTTTTTTTACTTTTTTTTATTGTTATGTTAATCCCCATACATTACATCATTAGTTTT
>NW_027759823.1:0-4126 GCF_054177405.1 Leptonychotes weddellii
ATCTGGGCTCTTTCCATAGTTTGGCTATTGTGGACATTGCTGCTTTAAACATTGGGGTGTAGGTGCTCCTTTAGATCACTACCTTTGTATCTTTGGGGTAAATACCCCGTAGTGCAATTGCTGGGTCATAGGGTAGCTCTATTTCCAACTTTTTGAGGAACCTCCATACTGTTTTCCAGAGTGGCCACACCAGCTTGCATTCCCACCAATAGTGTAGGAGGGTTCCCCTTTCTCTGCATCCCTGCCAAATTCTGTCATTTCCTGACTTGTTAATTTTAGCCATTCTGACTGGTGTGAGGTGGTATCTCATCGTGGTTTTGATTTGTATTTCCCTGATGCAAAGTGATGTTGAGCACTTTTTCATGTGTCTGTTGGCTATTTGGATGTCTTCTTTGCAGAAATGTCTGTTAATGTCTTCTGTCCATTTCTTGATTGGATTATTTGTTCTTTGGGTGTCGATTCTGATAAGTTCTTTATAGATTTTGGATACTAGCCCTTTATCTGGTATGTCATTTGCAAATATCTTCCCCCATTCTGTTTGTTGTCTTTTGGTTTTGTCAACTGTTTCCTTTGCTGAGAGCAACTTATTTTTGAAGAAATAGAGCATTAAAATACAGTTGAAGCCCTTGTATATACTTTGCCCTTCTCATTTGCTTGCTTTTTTTCAAACCATAACCTAGCGCATTTCTCAGAGAGCCTAAGGCGTGGAGCGTACTGGTGTCTTACTTATTACAAAATATTCTCAATATGTAGCAAACTGTAGAGAATATAATAAATGAAAAAAAAAGACTATAATAAATGTCTTTGTGTCCACTTTGTTAAAATCTGTTAGTCACATTTGCTACATGGTCAGGGAGAGTAATACTAGCTATTGTAACAAACAGTCCCCAAATCTCAGTGCCTCGACACAATAGAAGTGTATTTCTTGTTCATATAATAACCATGAACCTAGTCAGGAAACTTTTTTCCAAGCAGTGACTCAGGGATCCAGGCTACATTCATATGGGGCTTCTGCTGTCTTCAACATGTTATCTGCAAGTCACTGTGGCACAGAGGGCTAATTAACCAAGAAATTACCTTCCTACATCTTTATATTACTGTGGATGAGAAGAATTTGTTCTTGGCTGATGAGCAACTATTTCCACATTTCAGGGTTTCTTGGGGGAAGGGGATTTTTTTTGACTCTCCTAAAGCAGCCTACTCACTGTGTAGCAACCCGAGATCTTACATAGTTCTTCCTTTGGTCTAACCTAAGTCTCTACTGAGCCTGAGCCCCGTTTTCTTGTGTTCTCTCTTCCAGAGATGCAAAAGTTTCCAATATTTATAAAAACAGCTTTACAAATTTGAAAGCCCTTTCTTCTCTCTTTGGTTTTCACTTTGAAAGTTGAATACTTCCAGTTCAGTATTTCCTTGTAGACAGAAATTTCCAACTCTTTTAAATCAGAATTTCCCAAACTGTGGTCCTCAAATGGGATTTAAATGTTAAATCTAAAATGTCAAATGTTTTGAAGAAATACTGTGTTAGAAAAAGTAAAACTGGTTTCTTTTTTGAGGACATCTTTGCATCCCTGATACACTAACAGGAATTGCGAGTGTCTGGGAATAAACTCTACAGTGTTTCCCAAATACTTTTTGATGCTGGAATTTTCCTCTAGAGAAGCAGGATTGGTAGAAGGTTTGGGAGAATACATTCTATAGGCTTTAAGTCTTTCTCTTTTTTCTCTGATTCTTCCAAATTATCTATTTTCCTTTTACATGGTGGTCCTGCTGTCATATGGGATGTCAGCTAAGTTTTTTGGCTTTGTATTGATGAGCTGCAGAGCCCAGCTTGGTACGTTTAGCACACTGGTGTTTATGATGATGACTCTCTGAGATGGTGAGACCTGGAAGTACCTTTTGAAACTCTAAAAAAAGACTAGGTCATGCTCAGAAGGCTTTAGTGTTAGGTGCTTGTAATTGTTTTAAAATCAGTAATTCATAAGTGGCTAACATTGCAGTTGCTTACTTGCCATAATTTTTAGTTAACCAGAATATCTCAGTAGTTCAAGCTCCCTCAACTGCCTAAGTATTTTTACCTATTTTTTAAATCAGAATAACACAGGTACATAATATTTTTAAAATTTTATACTGCAAGACTTAAACTGAAAAGAGCAGTCCCCTGCCTCTTATCTGACTCAAATTACCCACAAATAATCACTTTCAAAGTTACAGCTATTTCTTTTGTTAATAATCTCTGTATTTTGAAGGTTTAATCTTACATTTTTATTCACTTCCTATTACAGAAACATTTTATGTCTATTCCCAACTCTCTCTCTCTCTCACACACACACACACAGACACACACACACACCTTTCTTAAATTGTTATAAAACAGTGTGGGGTAAAATCATTTGTCATTTTTACAGTTATGTATTATTCACAGTTGAGCCACTTCTTTTTTTTTTTTTTTTTTTTTTACCATTTTCTTTTAGAACACATTAAAATTTTTTTCAAGATTATTTTATGTGCTGGTCATTAGTACATTTTTGAACTTTCAGACAAATTTACAAAATCCCTTTTAATGTGATAAACTGTATTATCCATACCATTTTCCTCCCTGGGATACATTTTACTTGAAGCTCTTTATCTTCCTGCTCAAAATGGATTTTTCTCTTGGTAAGTTGCACAACTCTGATCATGAGACTTCCCTTTACTTCTTACCATCTTGCAGCCCCTGTGTTCCACATGTTATTTCTTCTTTCCGGTTCACTCTTTGTTCACCTGGAGCACTTCCTTCAATGGCATCCTAAGAAAAGGAGCACGAAAGATTTTTTTTCCTACTCTTAAATGTGTTAAACGTTTTTATTCTGCTCTGGGTGTGGAGCCTGCTTAAGATTCTCTCTCTCCATCCCTCCCCCCCCCATCCCCACTTGCAAGCTCTCTCACTGGCTCACTCTCTCTCTGATTCTCTCTAAAAAAAATATTTATATGTCTTAGTTGTGGGAATTTTCATGTAAGACTCCTTTGAAAAAGTCTCTTTTTCTCTGTTCTTGCTTCCTAAACTCCTGTCAGCCAGATATTAGACTATGTGGATGATTCTCTTTCTTTTTTTAAAGGTTTATTTATTTGAGATTGAGAGAGCATGCAGCAGGGAGAGGCAGAGAGAGGGGGAGGAAGAATCTTAAGCAGATGCCACGCTAAACACATAGCCCAACACAGAGCTCGATCTCAGGACCCTGAGATCACAACCTGAGCCTAAACCAAGAGTCAGTCACTCAACTGGCTGCACCACCCAGGCACCCCTGATATTCTAATTTTTTCTTGTTTTACTTCTAATTTCTACATATTTATCTTTTATTCTATATTTGGAATTTTTTCCCCACCTATCTTGAATTTTTAAAATCTTTGTTTGTTCTCCAAGTGTTCCTTTTCCATAGCACCCTGTTCTTGCTTCAAAGATTTTTCTTTTATTCCTAAAGATATTATTATAAGGTTTTACAAAATTGTTCTTCTCTGTGTTTTCTCTGTTTTCTCCCAGGGTATTTCCTTCTCTTTGTATCTTTCTATTTTATGCCGGAGATTGTCTTTCACTGTTAACCCTTGACTGTTCCTTTTGAAGAGTGAGGCATGGGAAAAGATCATACCAGGTTCTATGTTATGGATGGGTGATGAGATGGTAGACTGCTTTGTTATGCAGTTTCAAATGCCTGTAATTATAGGTCTTTTCTCCTGGGCAGGTCTGTTTTCCCAGAGGGAATGTCCTGAACTCAAGCCTGGCTGCCATATTCCAAGCAAGAGAATGAGGCTGGGGAGCTCACCATTCACTACATAGTCTTTTACTTGAATGTCTATTTTTTTTTTTTAATTTTTTTTTTTAAATTTTATTATGTTAGTCACCATACAATTAGTTTTTGATGTGGTGATCCACAATCCATTGTTTTCGTATAACACCCAGTGCTCCATGCAGTATAACACCCAGTACCCATCACAGGGCTAACCAATCCCCCCTCCCCCCTGCCTTCTAAAACCCTGTTTGTTTCTCAGGTCCATAGTCTCTCATGGTTCATCTCTCCCTCCAATCCCCCCCCCCATTTTTCCCTTCCTTCTCCTAATGTCTTCCATGTTATTCCTTATGTTCCACAAATAA
>NW_027759824.1:0-299 GCF_054177405.1 Leptonychotes weddellii
AGTTGGGTGACAAACAAAGAGAGGACGTACAGAATTTAGAGAAATAGAAAGGTTATCGGGGTTACCTATACTAAGGGAGGGGGAATTCTAGTTTCTTTCTTTTTTTTTTTTTTTAAAGATTTTATTTATTTATTCATGAGAGACAGAGGCAGAGGGAGAAGCAGGCTCCCCGCGGAGCAGGGATCCCGATGCGGGACTCGATCCCAGGACCCTGGGATCATGACCTGAGCTGAAGGCAGACGCTTAACCGACTGAGCCACCCAGGCGTCCCGGAATTCTAGTTTCTAAAAACAACACCC
>NW_027759825.1:0-299 GCF_054177405.1 Leptonychotes weddellii
ATAAAAATAAAAGTTCATTAAAAAGTGGCATTAAGGGCGCCTGGGTGGCTCAGTTGGTTAAGCAACTGCCTTTGGCTCAGGTCACGATCCTGGAGTCCCGGGATCGAGTCCCACATTGGCCTCCCTGCTCAGCTGGGGGTCTGCTTCTCCCTCTGACCCTCTTCCCTCTCGTGCTCTTTGTCTCTCATTCTCTCTCTCTTAAATAAATAAATAAAATCTTTAAAAAAAAAAAGTGGCATTAATATGGATTTACAATATAGGTTCTTAAAAATATCAGATTTTTAGCTTCAATATTAAAA
>NW_027759826.1:0-299 GCF_054177405.1 Leptonychotes weddellii
GGCTGGGCAGTGATTCTGAGGTGGGGGGGCTCCCAGGACAAGTCACCCAGGACCCCAGGCTCGGCACCAGCCTTTCTTCCCCGTGCTGCCCAGAGCTGGGGTTCAGGAGGAGAGGGGTGTAATCCCCCATGGGGTTCCACCCAGTGTGCAGTCCCAGCCCTTTAACTCCTGGCTAAAAGGCAAAGGACATCTGGCTCTTTGGGGATGACTTGCCCACTTTGTGCCCCCAATAAGTACCCCTGCTCCTGACTTTAAAAATCCATCTCATTGAGCATCAAAGGTCCTGTGGCCTTTCTCAA
>NW_027759827.1:0-299 GCF_054177405.1 Leptonychotes weddellii
GTGCTCGCCCGCTCCTCGGCTCTCCAAGGACCTTGCTCCTCAAACAACTTCAGAAACGTAAAGTGTTTCCAACGCAGGTAAAGAGATAGGCGGCAGGGATGGAAAAAAGGGAAAGACAGAGCGAGTGAAATGTAAAGGATGGAGAAGCAAACTGAAGACAGGTGAGGTTAACCGCACCTCGACGCCGTGACCGGGCGGCGTTGACCGCAGCGGTCACCGACCTGACGGAGGTCGCTGCGCGCGAGACGGCTGCACAAACGCCCCGGGGACTGCGACCCCGGCTCCGGAGAGGGGCCACT
>NW_027759828.1:0-299 GCF_054177405.1 Leptonychotes weddellii
GGCTGGGCAGTGATTCTGAGGTGGGGGGGCTCCCAGGACAAGTCACCCAGGACCCCAGGCTCGGCACCAGCCTTTCTTCCCCGTGCTGCCCAGAGCTGGGGTTCAGGAGGAGAGGGGTGTAATCCCCCATGGGGTTCCACCCAGTGTGCAGTCCCAGCCCTTTAACTCCTGGCTAAAAGGCAAAGGACATCTGGCTCTTCGGGGATGACTTGCCCACTTTGTGCCCCCAATAAGTACCCCTGCTCCTGACTTTAAAAATCCATCTCATTGAGCATCAAAGGTCCTGTGGCCTTTCTCAA
>NW_027759829.1:0-299 GCF_054177405.1 Leptonychotes weddellii
AGTTGGGTGACAAACAAAGAGAGGACGTACAGAATTTAGAGAAATAGAAAGGTTATCGGGGTTACCTATACTAAGGGAGGGGGAATTCTAGTTTCTTTCTTTTTTTTTTTTTTTAAAGATTTTATTTATTTATTCATGAGAGACAGAGGCAGAGGGAGAAGCAGGCTCCCCGCGGAGCAGGGATCCCGATGCGGGACTCAATCCCAGGACCCTGGGATCATGACCTGAGCTGAAGGCAGACGCTTAACCGACTGAGCCACCCAGGCGTCCCGGAATTCTAGTTTCTAAAAACAACACCC
>NW_027759830.1:0-299 GCF_054177405.1 Leptonychotes weddellii
TTTTTTTTTTTTTTTTTAGATTTTATTTATTTATCTGAGACAGAGAGAATGAGAGAGACAGAGAGCACATGAGAGGGGGGAGGGTCAGAGGGAGAAGCAAGCTCCCTGCCGAGCAGGGAGCCCGATGTGGGACTCGATCCAGGGACTCCAGGATCATGACCTGAGCCGAAGGCAGTCGCTTAACCAACTGAGCCACCCAGGCGCCCTGAGTTTCTAACCTAAGTGGGTTCCTGCTTCATATTTATAAGACGGCATTGAGGGGAACTATGGGGTAAGCAGTTAAATCTGAAAGCTATCTT
>NW_027759831.1:0-299 GCF_054177405.1 Leptonychotes weddellii
CTGCGCCTGCTTTATAAATGAGCCGCATTAGGGTTATAAAACCAAGTCATAAATACAGGCTGCAGTGCCGCAGAGAGCGAAGACAGCCATCACCTGGGGCCTGGGGGCCGCACGGTTAGAAAGGAGAGCTAGCAGGTGCCTGGACTCACAGGCTCCCATGCACCTTCTCTCCCACCCTCCAGAGGGAGGCCTGGTCCCCGCATTTCACGGATGAGGTGCCTGAGGTCAGGAAGGGTGACTTCAGACCCAGAGGTGGCTGTGTCTGAAGTCTGCGCCCTGCCTCACACCCCCCGTACCTG
>NW_027759832.1:0-299 GCF_054177405.1 Leptonychotes weddellii
AACATTCTGAGTTTGTAAAATTATCTTCGTTTGTCATCAAATGCTTACATTAGTAATAATAAAACAAGATGACACTTTTCCATTAAAAAATAAATTAATTAATTAAATATGCTGTCTTCTTTAACCAATCAGGTAATAAGTAGAGGTTTAGTTCAGTTGTTGAATAGACGAGTCAAATTATTTAATTTAATTTAAACATAATAGTGTTGAGAAAACTTGGGACAATGATCTAATTCAGTTTCAGACTCAATGTATCCCTGGCAGAAGATCCTGCAGGTCTACTTGAACATTTTCTTGGC
>NW_027759833.1:0-299 GCF_054177405.1 Leptonychotes weddellii
TAATCTCTTCTGGTCTGGATGCATAGAAGGGTGATCATGGATACAATTCAAAGTTTCTAATTCTTGTATTTAAAAATTATTTTAAGCTATTTATGAGTCCCCAGTACCTTGCTTTCCTGTGTGATGAATGCATTTGCTCTAACAGGGCACATGGGCAGCTGGTAGAAATCCTGCTGAGTAAAGAGTCACTCTGCAGGCGAATCTAGTCTGGGGAAAAAAACACAAACTATGTCTGGAGTGATTAGACATCCAGGCTACTCAATAACTCTGTTTATTTGACTTTAAAATGCATAACTCAA
>NW_027759834.1:0-4126 GCF_054177405.1 Leptonychotes weddellii
GAAGTCCGGAATTGTGATGCCGCCGGCTTTGCTTTTCTTTTTCAACATTCCTCTGGCTATGCGGGGTACCCAAGTATTTTTGAACTATATACTCTTAGGCTAAAGAAAATAAAAAGCTGAAAATACATAGTAAACTATTATCAGTAGGGGTTTTTTTCTTTTAGCGGTATAGGCTTAAAAATTCTGAAACTATTTTAGGTATATTGTAGGACTGAACAAATGAATAAATACATTGGTGTTGTTGAGAATCCCATTTCTCATAAGAGAGATACCAATATGGAGTAAGAGAAGGGATTAGGAACCCTGTAGGACTGCAGTCAATGTATCAGTATAAACTCACGGTGCCTTATAGATGCATACATGTATATGCACGCATGCATATACTCACAAATACAACTTTTTTCTAGCTCTTTCCACTAAAAGGATCTGGGAGCAATAAGCCAGCCTAAAGCCTACCTAGTGTTCTAAATACCATTCCCCAGTTAAGACAAGTATCAAATATAACATGTGAAGCAGTACATACCAAATCTATATACTTCAATGATTCTTCTCCTACTAATTGTGACTCCTGTAAACTATGTAAATATGAGATCTTCAACTCTCCCAACCTATCCCTCACATTATAAACATATGAAATGCTACCAGGGACTCTCCTTATCACACTCTCTATCATGGCACTCACTGAGCTAGCCCTCCAGGATGCAATTTTATATCCTGAGTCACTCCCTCCTTCCTCCTCCCTGCTAATTTGCTTCTGTGGAATTTTTTTCAGAGTGTGGTCCCTAAAATGGTGTAGGAGAAAGGCTCTTGATCGGAGATGAGGAAAGAAAAGGATAACAAAACTCTAGTTACTAAAGTAGTAAATTGGCCTCTGCATTTATTTGGAGGTGAGGACTTGGTATTTCTGAACCCACAGTAGTCAGTGATAGATGAAAGAATCTACTCTCAGAGGGTTAGGCTCTTGAGAAGTTCACCAAGCAAGGGACACCTACAAGCTGGCAAAGTAGGAGACCCCAGCTTCATCTCCCCCACCAAGTATCAACAATTAGCCAGCTATCCATGAATAAAAATAGCTCGGGGAGGGCTCAGGAGTTCACTTCACAAAACTTCAGCAACACATTGGAACAAAAGACCTGGGAATATCCAAACAAAAAAGGGGAGACAGCGTCATTTGCCTGCATCATCCTATCCCCAGGCCAGCTCCACTCAACACCAAGAGGGAACCCCCAGGTAGAAAGCGTTCTCCTCAGTGAGAAAGAGAGCTGGGTGATCCACCAGCCTCCCAAGCCTCTCAAGACACCACAGGAAGGACTCGCTTCAGTTTCAGCCCACCCAGAGCCTGGCAAAGCTGAGATCTACAGAGATGGCTAGGAACAAGGAAGAAGAGCGAGGGCTACCAGAGTCAGCCACACAGTAGGAGCAGCTGGTTCCGAGTCCCTGCTCTGCGGACAAGCCCAGCAGCTTTTCGTCACTAAAGAAACCAAAGGCCCTCAGAGCAATTATCTCTTGTCTTTTTGATAGACGATACCAGAAGTGGGATTCTTGGATCATATGGTTGTTTTGTTTTTAATTTCTTGAGGAACCTCCATACTGTTTTCCATAGTGGCTGCACCAGTTTACATTCCCTTTGATAATTTACCCACCAGCAGTGCACAAAGTTGCTAAGACAGCAGATGTTAAATGTTTTCACAACAGCAACAACAATTTTTAATTATGCAAGGTGATGGATATGTTCACTAACCTTATTGCGGTGATCATTTCACGATACATATGTGTACCAAACCATCGTATTGTACACCTTAAATTCACACAGTGTTATATGTCAATTATATAAATAATCAATAAGGCTGGAAAAAGAGCATATTGAGTACACTTTTAAATACACCTCCAACAATCACAATTGCCGAGATTATGGAACTCAGTTGAAATTTCCAGTTTTGGGGGTATGAGTTTTGGTCTTTCTTTCTATCTTCATTGGCAGTTCAACAGGAAGTTTAAAGAGGCTGCACAAGGAACTGTTAGCCTGATGCAATTTTAAGCTGAAAGTTGCTTTAATCCTTTTTAAAGAAGCCATTAATCTTCATTTATTATTTCTTCACTGTACTCTCTGGTCACTGTTAAAACTTGGAGGTGTTTAGTTTGGCTTACTAGCTTTCCTGGCTTTACTAATGCTCCTGTAAATTATCAAAGACATTCTCAATGTTTAGGCAGATCCATTTTTTTTTCCCCTCCTAGGAAAGTGCAAAGTAGAAAAGTATGTTCTACTGCTCTCCTAACATGACTTGCTCAGCCATTGCACTTCTCAGCATCCTGGGGCAAGCTCAAACAGCTCTTCTCTCCTTGATGTGGACAACTATCATTTCTAGCCCTTCCTTCACTTTGCAGTGTTTTCCCAGGCCTGAAATGAGTCTGCTAGAGTCGAATTATTCTCATGGCAACAGGAGAAAGCTGCTTGAAAGGCAGCTACTGTCACTCTCTCGATCCCATAATCTCATAATTTCTTCATGGCCTCCTGCACACTGGGGGTCACCAAACAGCCCTCCATACCTGCTGGTGTTATTCCTACAACTCTTCCCCAGGGCCCTCAAAACCAGAGTCGGACCTTTTCTTGGCTTCCTGCTGCTAAAAGCCAAACAAAGGGAAGTGAGAGAACATCATTTATAAAAGCCTCTTTAGAGAGTGTCAGGATGGGAGTCAGTGTCTACAAGACATTTATCTCTGGAGGAAAACAATCTCTCAAAGCACATACCCTGGCCTCCAACATGGATAGGTTTATAGGTAAACATGGTTTAACTGTAACCTTTAGCCACCGTAGCTCCAGGCAGACTTTCATTTCCCATTCTTCAGTTGTGAGCATTGATTCCTGCTCTGTGGCCAGTACTTTCTCAGGTGAGCAGGGAAGGTTGGGTCCACAGACATTTGAGTGCATCGACGGGGAGAATGAGAGCCTGAGAGTGCTACCCATGCTGTTGGCCCTCAGCCACATCACATTCCTGCTGGCCCTCTGCACCTCACTCCCCATAATTCCTTCTTGGGCTCTCACATTCTGCTATTACCACAGGGAATAGAGAGGTGGAGAGTTTATAAAACCACGTGGCTCTGCATGACCGTACATATCTTTCCCATTTAGTTAAAACAGTAGCAGTGATGTCCATGACATTCCCGTCCCCACACCCGGGATCATCCCCACAACCCAGGATCAAAAAGCCGTGCAGTTACCAGAAACATCTTTACAACAGAGTTAAGAGGAATTTCAGATGTGTTCTTTGATTCCTATAGGATCTTTCTCCCACTTAATACACTGGGATGTCATCATCATATCAAATTTCACAAGCATCTGCAGTGTTCAGTAGATCTTGAGTGGTAACCCCAATCCTGTCATTTTGTTGGTGGTGCTACTCATGGAGCCATGTCCTGGGTGAATTTCGCCAGAACTCATGTGTGATTTTTTTTCTCCCCACTATCAACACCACAACTTTCCCATATCCTCTCTCACTGATGAGAGAAGTAGAGAAGGCAAACTGTTCCAGGTTATTTTTCAAAATAAAAAAATTTTTTTTTCAGATATTTAAAACCATGATGGGTGAGATAATGACATAAACACATTTTAGTCTTAAAAATATCACCCCTTATCCCTATAAAGGGATTCTTTATTTTTGATCCTCAGTACATGCCCTCTTTAATACCCATCACCAGGCTAACCCATCCCCCCGCACCCCTCCCCTCTAGAACCCTCAGTTTGTTTCTCAGAGTCCATAGTCTTTCATGGTTCGTCTCCCTCTCTGATTTCCCCCGCTTCATTTTTCCCTTCCTACTATCTTGTTTGTTTTTTTTTTTAACATATAATGTATTATTTGTTTCAGGGGTACAGGTCTGTGATTCATCAGTCTTACACAACTCACAGCGCTCACCGTAGCACATACTGGCCCCAAATAAAGAATCGTACATATGCATTGCCACAGACACAAAAATTAGCCCCACCTCATACAAAAAACTCCAAAAATATGTCAGTGTATACACGAATTTAAACTCAACAAAAAAGAAAGGATGCAAAGAACAAATTTCTAAAGCTCAAAACCAGAGTGCATTGCAATGAATTTAGTTATGAGAATAAAATATTCCTCGG
>NW_027759835.1:0-299 GCF_054177405.1 Leptonychotes weddellii
CAGAGGGACGGGCAGAAGGAAAGGGAGAGAGCATCTTATGCAGACTCCATGCTGAGCCCGGAGCCTGATGTGGAGCTCAATCTCATGACCCTGAGATCACGACCTGAGCCAAAACCAAGAGTCAGACACTTAACTGACTGCGCCACCCAAGCACCCCTTGACTCGTTCTTTTGTGTAATGACTGTATTGAGTACCAACTAGGCTAGGGTTACATTAATAGAAAAAGCACAGGCATTGAAGGCAGGAGATCTGGTTGAAATCTGGGACCAACACTCAAACCTCTAAGGACTCTGTGTCTT
>NW_027759836.1:0-299 GCF_054177405.1 Leptonychotes weddellii
ATGAGACTGAGAGGTACGGAGAGGTTACTTGTTCACTGTTACTTAGCTGTTAAGTGATAGAGTCAAGCGTCCTTCTACTTGTTGACTAGATCATTAATACGCCGCTGTTGAGGGGCCCCTGGCTGGCTCAGTCGCTCATCAAGAGCATGCAACTCTTGATCTCAGGGTTGTAAGTGCGAGCCCCATGTTGGGTGTAAATTACTTAAAAATAAAATGTTAAAAAAAAATGCTCCGGTTGAGTTGCTGTGGCCCATGGCTAACAGATGACGTGAGAAAATAAAGCTACCCAAGGAAAAGCT
>NW_027759837.1:0-299 GCF_054177405.1 Leptonychotes weddellii
GGTGTTTATTTTAGATTTAAATCCCATTTTCTCTAAATCAAAATAATTTGAAGCAGCTTACAGGGCAAGCGTGATGTAAAATAAGACACTTTGAGGGCGCCTGGGTGGCTCAGTTGGTTAAGCGACTGCCTTCGGCTCAGGTCATGATCCTGGAGTCCCGGGATCGAGTCCCACATCGGGCTCCCTGCTCGGCGGGGAGTCTGCTTCTCCCTCTGACCCTCCCCCCTCTCATGTGCTCTCTGTCTCTCTCATTCTCTCTGTCTCAAATAAATAAATAAAATCTTTAAAAAAAAAAAAAA
>NW_027759838.1:0-299 GCF_054177405.1 Leptonychotes weddellii
TTTTTTTAATTTATTTGAGACAGAGAGAATGAGAGACAGAGAGCATGAGAGGGAGGAGGGTCAGAGGGAGAAGCAGACTCCCTGCCGAGCAGGGAGCCCAATGCGGGACTCGATCCCGGGACTCCAGGATCATGGCCTGAGCCGAAGGCAGTCGCTTAACCAACTGAGCCACCCAGGCGCCCTGTTGGTATTTTTTTTTTAAAGATTTTATTTATTTGAGAGAGAGAATGAGAGAGAGAGAGCACATGAGAGGGGGGAGGGTCAGAGGGAGAAGCAGACTCCCCGCCGAGCAGGGAGCC
>NW_027759839.1:0-299 GCF_054177405.1 Leptonychotes weddellii
AGTCAAGCGATACAACTTATTTTGATAACGGCGAATTTGATATTGGTAAATACCATTATCCCAATTTAGACACGTTTGATGATCAGAATCTTTACGCTGCACCAAAGCCAGCACTTCATCCACTAACCGCTTTGAAGGTGGCAATTCTGCCTTAGAAGGCGCTAACCAACTATGAATAACCGTTGACTGACGGGCAATAGATAAAGTAGTTAATTGGTCAATATCTAATATTGAGCACCATAAATGGTCTGATATTAAAACTTGAGCTAAATCTGTTGAGCTGCGTTCACTGATAATGA
>NW_027759840.1:0-299 GCF_054177405.1 Leptonychotes weddellii
ACCTGTACCCACCTGGCCCCCATGATGGAGTCTTCTCCCTTAGTACATGGTTACAGCTCTGAGCAGCTTTCAAAATACCACTTTCCCCATTCCTGCCATAGATGTAAGGGCGTAGCTTGGCATTTGGGAAGTGCCCAGCAAATGGTCACAGATACGGACATCATTTTGCCAAAAGCCTGGCAGTCAGTTGTTTTGAAGGGCTTATGGGGAGGAGCTGGGTTGGGCAGCTTCTCTGTTACCTTATTTGATCATGAGACTCCTGATGGAGCAAGTCTCTGTATTATCCTCTCCTGGCTATG
>NW_027759841.1:0-299 GCF_054177405.1 Leptonychotes weddellii
ATAAAAATAAAAGTTCATTAAAAAGTGGCATTAAGGGCGCCTGGGTGGCTCAGTTGGTTAAGCAACTGCCTTTGGCTCAGGTCACGATCCTGGAGTCCCGGGATCGAGTCCCACATTGGCCTCCCTGCTCAGCTGGGGGTCTGCTTCTCCCTCTGACCCTCTTCCCTCTCGTGCTCTTTGTCTCTCATTCTCTCTCTCTCAAATAAATAAATAAAATCTTTAAAAAAAAAAAGTGGCATTAATACGGATTTACAATGTAGGTTCTTAAAAATATCAGATTTTTAGCTTCAATATTAAAA
>NW_027759842.1:0-299 GCF_054177405.1 Leptonychotes weddellii
GTGCTCGCCCGCTCCTCGGCTCTCCAAGGACCTTGCTCCTCAAACAACTTCAGAAACGTAAAGTGTTTCCAACGCAGGTAAAGAGATAGGCGGCAGGGATGGAAAAAAGGGAAAGACAGAGCGAGTGAAATGTAAAGGATGGAGAAGCAAACTGAAGACAGGTGAGGTTAACCGCACCTCGACGCCGTGACCGGGCGGCATTGACCGCAGCGGTCACCGACCTGACGGAGGTCGCTGCGCGCGAGACGGCTGCACAAACGCCCCGGGGACTGCGACCCCGACTCCGGAGAGGGGCCACT
>NW_027759843.1:0-299 GCF_054177405.1 Leptonychotes weddellii
AGAGGCCCCCTCCCCCACCGTCTATCCTCCCGAATATCGCCTCAGATTCACTTCTCCGCGCATCCTAACTTCCAGAAAGTGGTCGCTTTTCTGTTCCTACAGTTGTTGCTATTCTTTTCTTCAATCTCCTGTTGAGTTCATAGGTGTTCAGAATGGTTTGTTCCCTATCCAGCTGAATTCCTGAGAGCAGATGAAATCCAGGTCTCTTACTCCTCCACCATCTTGCTCCTCCCCCTATTTATTTATTTATTTGAGAGACAGAGAGAGCAAGAGCACCAGTGAGTTGGTAGGGGGAGGGA
>NW_027759844.1:0-299 GCF_054177405.1 Leptonychotes weddellii
TCACTTGTTTGGTGCTGGAGGGGGTGGCGTTATTTATATTAATTGTGTGCCCATGCATGGATGCGTGAGTGCGTGTGTGTGTGTGTAGGTGGGTGGAGAGAAGACTGAAGTGCAATCTGTGTCCTCTGAGTCAGCTGTGACCAGAGAACCCTGCACTGGGTCTTTAGCTTATTCTATCTGATGGCCAGACTCCACAAAGGCCAGACTCCACAAAGAAATCTTAGCACAGTGCGTTTTCCTTAGTGCTTTCCCATTGTGCATGCTTGAAGGAGTGAGCAAAAGGAGGAAGTAATGAAGAA
>NW_027759845.1:0-4126 GCF_054177405.1 Leptonychotes weddellii
GGGGGCTCCCAGGATCACTTTTAGATCCCTCTGAATCTGGGGATCCTAGAGCTGGAAGAAACCACAGAGTTCATCTAATTGGGCAATAAGTGTAGGCGTCCCCCTTTTATTTCCTGACAGGGATCCTGAGGGTGAGGGAAAGGAGGGGCCTTTTGCAAGAGCACATCAAACCTCCATGATGGACACACTCTGGACTTTACTCACTGTTTCTTACCTCAAACCTGTCCTCTTCCCCAAACTCTACTCTTTACCGTGGGGATTCCTAAAAATCAATATTTAAAAACCTTGATTTCTATTTTAAATTAATTTTTAATGATAATGGCAAAAAACAAGAACAAAACAAGCTTTCTCACCTCTTGAAAGCACATGTCCTCCAGACTCTGAGAGGGAGAATTCGGATTTGGGGACGCTGGAAGCCCCTGCTCTGGCCCAGACTTCACTGGGCTCACCAAGACCCTCAGGAATGGCTGCCTCTGTGGGATGACTTCTCCCCTGTTCCATTTCTTCCATGAGTTGAATGTGAGCAAGAGTAGGCAGTCTGAAGAGGTAGGGATTTTTGTTTTCTATAATCCCTGTTACCTCAGTCAGCATAAGTATACATATAAAAAACTAGAGTAGTTTCCACAGACACACACCATTACTGTAGTCCTGCATCCCTCTCTGCTGACCCAAAAATCATGAGATCTTCATCTTCCAAATAACCCTCACTTCCCAATGTGGGAAAATTCTATTCCCTTAGTCCTGATTTCGCTTTCTTTGCTTCTGAGACCCATAGACTCAAAAAAAAAAAAAAAAGCCCCGTGTTGGCTCATGGTTTTAGAAAATCATTGTATTGATAGAACCTGTACCTCCCAGAGGTTCAACCTTCTCTTTCCTTAGAATCTCAGGAATCTTAGGATGGGTGTTATCCCAGTCTATCATGTGCAAGATCCTGCAGTTTCTCCCAAGGGCCAACAGTTATCCTGAATGCCTTAATTTGATGGTTAGCAATTTTCAGGCCCCAACTGGAAACATCCTGCCAAATATATTTGAATCTCAAGGATTTTGATTCTAAGTGGTGGGTTTACCTCTTTCTGCTTCAAATCCTATTTCTTGCACTGATATTCAAGTTCCCATGTGTCTGGTTCCCACTCTAACATAAATTTCCAGAGAGAAGGATTCTATAAAGAGCTTTGACTGATTGTCCACTAGGAACCCTTCCCAATTCCACACACAGCACTGTGTCTAATTTCCAGTACAGTTATTTCTTTGGGGCATGGTGTCTCCATAAGGCCTGGCTAAAATCAATATGTACCTAGGATCAGGAACTCCTTAAGGCCTAAGCAGAGAAGCTCATCACACTGACATGAAGACCATACAAAAGGAAGTATTTGATGGAGGATTGCCTCAGGTCAAGATTTGGGCAGACCGGATATAGGTATCTCTGCTGGGACTTACGCAAAGTGAGGCAGGGGGACTGAAGTAATTAATCTTCCTTGGATCACCATCAACACTCTGCCCCCTTACCTTGCATATCCCCATCCTCCACATCAATTTCAGACTCTCTGTTCACATCTTTACAAAAATGAAATTTTGTATTGTTCCTAGGTGGAAGCCATTATCTACTGCTGGACCGGGTATCTCAGATTCTTAAGATCATGGTCATAATGTCACTATGCTTCTTTATGGAGAAGAATTTTTAATCCCAGGTATGTTTTCTTGGAATCATTGAATTCTTCTATCCCAGAGAGACAGTGTCTTCTGTACAGCTCTGCTTAGCACAAAATCTTTCTGAATCTAGTTTCATTGAAAGAAGTGGAAAAATCTGTAAGTGTGTATGTTTATGTTACCTGCTGGATATCATAATAGGCTCTGTAGACCTGGCCATAACTCCATGTTTTACCCCCTTAGCTAGGTGTCATTCCCTTTCAGGCAAGCTCCATACATCATTATGATCATTTTGATAACTACTGCTCTGTGGTGTGCCTTTAATTGTGTTGAACAGAAGTGTTCAGCCATATTTATAGCTTCTGTTATGTAAGGAGAGCTGCTCTTCCTTTTTTATAGGTTACTTTCTACTTCTGTTATGAGACCTGAACTTTAAGAAAGCTTCTTAAAAAGATGTCTTTTAGTCATGTCCTAGGATCAGAATCTATCAATGAGATGATGGTATATTCTTGAGAAGTCACTGGCTGCCCATGACTTGTGCATAGTGATGTCAGATGTTCTTGAGTCACTGAATCCAAAAAATCTGTAGCTAAGATGAAGCTCATCAATCTTGTCAAGTCTTTCTGTTGACAGACAAGGATATAGAGGACAAGAGAACTGAAAATATTTGCTCATGTTCGCACAGCAGGTTCATAATAGAGTTGGGTGGTTCTGGAAGTTTAACTGGGTTTCTCATTCAGAATTGCTGAAGTTTAATTTAAAAAAAATAAAAAATTAATCATTTTTGATGAAAACAAGTCTGAGCAATTATGAAAATCTGGAGATGAACTTCAGGCTCTGTTACTGTTTAATCACCTTCTAGATCGGGTTCTATTTTGTTCACTGGATAGCCTTTCTTTTTTTTTTTTTTTTTTTTAAAGATTTTATTTATTTATTTGACAGAGAGAGAGCGCGAGAGAGGGAACACAAGCAGGGGGAGTGGGAGAAGGAGAAGCAGGCTTCCTGCCGAGCAGGGAGCCCGACGTGGTGCTCGATCCCAGGACCCTGGGATCATGACCTGAGCCGAAGGCAGACGCTTAACGAGTGAGCCACCCAGGCGCCCCTGGATATCCTTTCTATACACACCCCTTTGTATCTGCCTTGATTGTCAGTCTGATTGTGTATTTGCCTTGACTGCCAACCATGGTAGTTGTAGTCCATGATCATTTTGTTTTGTGGTTCTCATGGGTTGAGGAACTACTGAAAGCTTTAGACCCTCTACCTCTTTAACAAACATGCCCACACTCAAAATTACAAACCATTCAGGGGACCCATGGATTCCCTTAGTTTTATTCTTAGTTCCAAGTTTTAATTGTCCAGAGTTTCTTGCAATATTTACCATTCACTGGAAATTTCTGAGGTTTTGAAGTGGATTATTTAGTTTCTATTCAGCAGTAGACATTGGTAGAGGTCTGCAAATAAGGAAACACATGATTGGATTATTTTTATTGACCTGATGGAATACTCATTGTTGAACCTTTTGAGCCTGTATTAACTACCTGTTTGGATATCTTCTATATAGGGTTTTTATTTACAACTTTAATGAATAAATGACTGCAGAAAAACTCAATTAGCTACTGTTTCTATTGCTGAGATGTAGGATTGTTCTAATCAATAACTGAAATCACAAGTATACGATGCCACCTTCCAGTGGACTTAATTGTCTGCAGTTCTGACTCTTCCTTTTCCTAAGAGAGCTTGCTGTACCTCTCCTTCTACCAGGTAGATATTCCCCAGGTGACAAGTCTTCTTTGTTTTGGCGCTTCAGTGTAGTTACATCTTTGGTTCTCAGGGGCTTGCCTACAAACACTCAAGTGAAGTTCTGCCTGGAGGGACATTGTCCTGACCAGACAATTCCACCCCTTGAAGCCATTTAGTCCAGCTTTCTTTGGGTATGGAGGTAGGAGAGCAGATCAGCAGCTAATGTAAGGAAGCCCTATGTTGGAATTCAGGCTTTGATTAGACTCATGGGCTCCTTAGTTTATCTCTCTAGATTTGCTCACTTTAGCTTTGGGAGTTAAAGAACCCAGTATCTTAGTCTGCTGTTATCAAGGTGAGGTCAGTTTCTTTTTGCTGGGGTTTATAGAGTTTAATAAATTACAACCACCTTTCCCTCTGAATTTTAGAACCTATTGAGAGAAGGTTACAGGACTTAGATCAAAATGCACCTTTATCTAGCTGATCAGGGAGCTTTCCTTTAGATCTTTATTAACTGTCAAGGCTGAGTAGTGGCTTGAAAATAGGCTCTGTATAACCTCTGGGTTTTGTTCTGTTTATTCTTTATGGTGCCTTGGGTAGTTTCCTCCCATGTTTGCATTGACTATTCTCAGGAAGACCCCAACCCCAGAGCTTTCTCTCCCTACAGCTCTCTTGTGGTATTCTGGTATTCTGCCCTGTGAATTCTAGCTGCCATGTCCTCCCCCAAATCTGAATTGCTCCC
>NW_027759846.1:0-299 GCF_054177405.1 Leptonychotes weddellii
GCATTGATGAAAGTTCTCACTGTTACATCACAAGTGAAGGAACAAATTCATGAATGTACATGTCCATCTGCATGACCATTAAAAATTTCTCCAAATTTTTCTCAGACTAAGTTCCTAAAAATGTCAGTCCACAACAACAAAAAAAGCTTATAAATCATTTTGAAAATGTATTTAATCCACTCTCCATCTTTAAATTATTATAATGGTTAGTATCTAGAATATATAAAGAACTTATACAATTCAACACCCCAAAATCAAATAATCTTATCAAAAGTGAGGCAGAAGGCCTGAAAAGCCAT
>NW_027759847.1:0-299 GCF_054177405.1 Leptonychotes weddellii
GTAAAGTACATAGAAAAATAAAATGAAAATATGCCTAGATGTGAAAGTGATTGATATTAGAAAGTTGGATTTTGACTTTTTTTCTGCTTTTGTATACTTCCAATTTTTTTACATTAGTACTAAATAGTATTTAAATTTGGTATAAAAAGCATTTAACAGCATTAAATACTTAATAATATATATTTTTATTTTATTTTTTAAAATTTTTTTAGAAAGCAAACCAAATCACCTTTATTATGTTATGTTAATCACCATACATTACATCATTAGTTTCTGATGTAGTGTTCCATGATTCATTA
>NW_027759848.1:0-299 GCF_054177405.1 Leptonychotes weddellii
AAAAAAAAAAGGGGGGGAGATCAGCAAATGTTTAAAGGGCTGTTAAAGGGACGCCTGGCTCAGTCGGTTAAGCGCCTGCCTTTGGCTCCAGTCATGATCCGGGGTCCTGGGATCGAGCCCCGCATCGGGCTCCTTGCTCAGCCGGGAGTCTGCTTCTCCCTCTGCCGCTCCCCCTGCTTGTGCTCTCTCTCTCTGACAAATAAACAAAATTAAAAAAAAAAAAAAAAGGCTGTTGAAGATGGAGAAGCACTCCGTGGAGACTTTCTTTTTCCTTTATCTGACGGACCAAAAGGGAGTGC
>NW_027759849.1:0-299 GCF_054177405.1 Leptonychotes weddellii
TGTATAACTGTAAATTTGTACTTCCTAATCCCCTTCACCTACTTTGCCTAATTCCCCACTCTCCTTCCCTCTGACAACCACCAGTTTTTTCTCTGTATTTGAGTCTGTTTCCGATTTTTTTAGTTTCCACATGCAAGTGACATCATCTGATACTCATACTTTTGACTTATTTCACTTAACATTATACCTTCTATGCCCATCCATGTTGTCACAAATGACAAAATGTCAACTTTTTATGGCTGAATAATATTTCATTGTGTATATATACCACATCGTCTTTATCTATTCATCTATTGATG
>NW_027759850.1:0-299 GCF_054177405.1 Leptonychotes weddellii
TCCCTGGTCAGCAGGGAGCCTGCTTCTCCCTCTCCCTGCCCCTCTCTCTGCTTGTGCTCTCTCTCTGACAAATAAATAAATAAAATCTTTTAAAATAAATAAATAAATAAATAAATATCTTTAAAAAAATAAAAAGGAGGAGCTCCAGGCTTTGCACAACAGGAGAAGGGACAGGCTGATAAAGGGTCGCTTATGTGGCCGGTATGGAGGGAAGCCTTCTGGAATGACGTGTTTCAGGATTGTCCACAAGCAGTGGAAACAGCAGTTTCTCTGGGTCGAGGACACAGGATGAATCAAAT
>NW_027759851.1:0-299 GCF_054177405.1 Leptonychotes weddellii
GATGCTGCCAGAATGTTCTCTCAATGAATGCCTGGAAAATGCACCATTCACTCTCTCTTTCTCTTTTTCTAATTGAAAAAAAGTTGATGAAATTCACATAACATACGACTGACCATCTTAAAGCACACAGTGCAGCAGCCCATTCCGCACCTTGTACAAAGTCCACCTCTCTCTCGTTTCAAAGTGTTTTCATCGGCTCAGAAGAATACCCACTCCCGACTAAGTTACCACTTCCTGTCTGTCCCTCCCAGCCCCCTGGCCACCACCCTGTCTGCTCTCTGTCTATGCACTTGTCTGCT
>NW_027759852.1:0-299 GCF_054177405.1 Leptonychotes weddellii
AAAAAAAGAAAGTGGAATGGGGTGCCTGGGGTAAGGGTGTCTGGGGATTCTTGCAACTTTTCTGCATGTTGAAATTGTTTCAAAATAAAATTATTTTTTGAAAAGCAGGAATGGGGGCACCTAGGTGGCTCAGTCGGTTAAGCGTCTGCCTTTGGCTCAGATCATGATCTCAGGGTCCTGGGATCGAGCCCCGAGTTGGGTTCCCTCTTCAGCGGAGAGTAGGCTTCTCCCTCTCCCTCTGCCTCTCCCCCTGCTCATGCTCTCTCAAATAAACAAAATCCTTAAAAAATAAAAAATAA
>NW_027759853.1:0-299 GCF_054177405.1 Leptonychotes weddellii
TTTCAATCTGCCCTTGATACCCCATTGCCTTTTTTTTTATTTTTGATGTAGTGTTCCATGATTCATTGTTTGCATATAACACCCAGTGCTCCGTGCAGAATGTGCCCTCTTTAATACCCATCACCAGGCTAACCCATCCCCCCACTCTCCTTCCCTCTAGAACCCTCAGTTTGTTTCTCAGAGTCCATAGTCTCATAGTTCGTCTCCCCCTCTGATTCCCCCCCTTCATTCTTCCCCTCCTGCTATCTTCTTCTTTTTTTTTTTTTAACATATAATGTATTATTTGCTTCAGAGGTACA
>NW_027759854.1:0-299 GCF_054177405.1 Leptonychotes weddellii
AAGATACTAGTCATCACAGCTCCACTTTCAAAATAAATTGTGCCTTCTTTTAGTCAACTCAGTGTACTTCCTAGCACCCTGATTCAACGCAATAAAGGTGTGGGGGGTGCTTATGCTCTGGCAGATATTGTGGGTGTTTAAAAGGCAGAAAGAAGAAAACAGGCATTTTTTTAGTTCTTGCTATGATAAACAACTTTATGGGTATCTATAACCCCTGCTCTACTTTGTTTAAAGAGGGTGGATCCAGAGCAAGATTATTTGTGTGACTAGGAGGATGGGGGTCAAAGGGAAAATACTAA
>NW_027759855.1:0-299 GCF_054177405.1 Leptonychotes weddellii
AATGAGAAAAATATGCAGCCAAGAATACTATATCCAGCTAGGCTGTCATTGAAAATAGAAGGAGAGATAAAAAGCTTCCAGGACAAACAAAAACTAAAGGACTTGAAACACAAAACCAGCCCTACAAGAAACATTGAGAGGGTTCCTCTAAGCAAAGAGAGAGCCTAAAAGTAACATAGACGAGAAAGGAACACAGACAGCATACAGTCAGAGTCACCTTACAGGCACTACAATGACACTAAATTCATATCTTTCAATAGTTACCCTGAATGTAAATGGGCTAAATGCCCCAATCAAAA
>NW_027759856.1:0-1000 GCF_054177405.1 Leptonychotes weddellii
CAGGTACTTTTCTGAGCTCTTTCACATCAACTAACTCATTTAATAATCCCCAAAACTCTAGATGCTATCGCGACAGATTTTATTCTAATTTAATGGGTGAGAAAACTGAGGCACAGAGCAGTTAAGTAACTTGCCCAAGATTGCACAGCTTCTAAGTGGTGAGTTTGGGATTTGAAATTAGGCCATCTGGCTCCAGAACCTGAGCCACTGACCCCTACCCTGAATTGTTTGCTTGCCTACTAGGCACCCAGGAACCAAGAAGGCAGGGAGAGATGAAAGTTTGTAAAGAAAAGCAATAGCTGTTCACCCACCCCAACCTATTTCCACAAGGCAACTTTTTTTAAAAAACTTTTTTTTTTTTTGGTTCACTGGCAGTTACCTACATACTAATTTTCATATTGTACAGAGAATTATTGATTTCTTTTTTTTTTAATTTAATTCTATTTTATTATGTTATGTTAGTCACCATACAATGCATCATTAGTTTTTGATGTAGTGATCCACGCTTCACTGTTTGCGTATAACACCCAGTGCTCCATGCAGTACGTGCCCTCCTTAATACCCATCACCAGGCTAACCCACCCCCCCACCCCCCTCCCCTCTAGAACCCTCAGTTTGTTTCTCAGAGTCCATAGCCTCTCATGGTTCATCTCTCCCTCCGATTCCCGCCCCCTTCAATTTTTCCCTTCCTTCTCCTAATGTCCTCCATGCTATTCCTTATGTTCCACAAATGAGTGAAATCATATGATAATTGGCTTTCTCTGCTTGACTTATTTCACTTAGCATAATCTCCTCCAGTCCCATCCATGTTGATGTAAAAGTTGGGTATTCATCCTTTCTGATGGCTGAGTAATATTCCATTGTATATATGGACCACATCTTCTTTATCCATTCATCTGTTGAAGGGCATCTTGGCTCTTTCCACATTTCTGACTTGATAAAACGTGCCTGCAAGAGCTACTCTTCTAGATCACGTGGGAGGTATGGGGAAGGGCTTCTC
>NW_027759857.1:0-7657 GCF_054177405.1 Leptonychotes weddellii
TACTGCATGGAGCACTGGGTGTTATGCGAAAACAATGGATCGTGGATCACTACATCAAAAACTAATGATGTATTGTATGGTGACTAACATAACATAATAAAATTTAAAATAATAATAGTGATAATAAAATAAATAAATAAATACCTTCTAACTAACATAATAGTCTCTAAAATTTTTTATTGTTTAGTGAATTAATATAAAATGGTTTTAGAATTACTCAGTTTAATATCTAGTATAGTAAGTTTTAATATAACCCACACCAACAAAAGCTCTTTAGTGTCATTAATAAGTTTTAATGTGGAAAGTGTTCTTATGACCAAAAAGTTTGGAAACTACCACTCTAGGGATTATACACTATGTATCCTTAACCTATCCCCTATTCTAAGTTAATATTTAATGTAAATATTTTACATTACATCTGTATATATAATGTAAAACTTTTGCATTAAACTTCCTTTTACCACATTTCTGTCGTTCATCCTATATTTTAGTTCTACAAATGTTATACATCCCACGATATATTATTATTCTTTTTGCTTTCATCATTTGACTTTTTAAGAAATTAGGAAAAGAGAAAAAACATAGTTTTTGGTAACTTTTTCATATATCTATGATTTTTTATTATTCATTTCTTCCTTTAGATCCATGTTTCAATCACTTCTCTGCATTGTGGAGAATCTTCTGTTACATATTTTATTTGTTTCTGCTGGTGATTAATGCTCTCAGCATTTCTATATCTGAAAAATATCATTAATGTTCTCATCATTAAACATTATTTTCACTGGATATAGAAATCTGTAGAAAAAATTTCTTTAGTTTTTCAGATATTGGTTATTGTCTTCTGGTTGCATGATTTCTGATAGTAAATTCTCTTTCCTTCCTATAATTTTTTATCTATTGTAAAGTATCTCCCTTTTTGGCTGGTTTTAAGATTTTCTCTTTGTTTTGAAATAATTCCACTGTAATGTGCTGAGGTCTCATTTGCTTTGTAGTTTTCTTAGAGTTTGTTCAGATTTTAGGTCTATATATTTTATCAGGTTTGGAAAAACTTTGGCCATTGTTTTCTTCTAATATTCCCCCCTCATTTTCTTTCTTTTTCTTTTGTTTCAAGTTTTTATTAAATCTATTTAGTTAGCATTTAGTGTAATATTAGTTACAGGAGTAGAATTTAGTGTTTCATTATTTACATATAACACCCAGTGCTCATGATAACAGGGCCCTCCTTAATATCCATCACCCATCTAGCCCATCCCCCACACACCTTCCTCCAGAAGCCCTTAGTTTGTTCTCTAAAGTTAAGAGTCTCTCATGTTTTGCCTCCTTCTTTTTTTCCCTTCCTTCCCCTATGTTCATCTGTTTTGTTTCTTAAATTCCACATATCAGTGAAATCATATGGTATTTGTCTTTCTCTGACTGACTTATTTTGCTTAGCATAATACACTCTAGCTCCATCCATGTCATTGCAAATGGCAAGATTTCATTCTCTTTGATGGCCAAGTAATATTTTATTATATTTCCATATAAATTCCACATATATATATTTAAATATGTTTATTTAATAGTATATATGTGTATATATACACACCACATCTTTTTTTAAGATTTTTTATTTATTTATCTGAGAGAGAGAGCAAGAGAGAGCACAGAGAGAGAGGACAAGCAGACTCTTCACCAAGCACCAGGCAGAGAGCCCAACACAGGGCCTGACCCCAGGAACCCAAGATCATGACCTGAGCTGTAGGCAGACACCTAACCAACTGAGCCACCCAGGAGCCCCACCACATCTTCTTTATCTATTCATTAGTTGATGGCCATTTTGGCTCTTTCCATAATTTGGCTATTGTTAAAATGTCTATACCACCCAAAGCAATCTACACATTTAATACAATCCCTATCAAAATACTACCAGCATTTTTCACAGAGCTAGAATAAACAATCCTGAAGTTTGTATGGAATCACAAAAGACCCCAAATAGCCAAAGCAATCTTGAAAAAGGAAGGGACAGCTGGAGGCATCACAATTCCAGACTTCAAGCTATATTACAAAGCTTTAGTCATCTTCCCTCTTTTTCTACTTGAAACTTTACACATATTTTAAAATGCTTCTTATCCTACTTATGCTTGTTTCATTTTAAAAAAACTTTTTTTCATGAATTTGGATGCATCAACTTGTTTTGAAGTTCCTTGAAACTTTTTTCTGCAGTATCTAATCCTCCATTAAGTTTATGCATCTGAAATGTTAGATTATAGATATGACATATTTTAATTCTTGCATTTCAATTTAGTTCCTTTTAGGTTTCCATTTCTCTCCAGAAATAATTTGTTTTTTCACCCATTCTATCTGTTTTAACCCTTAAAGTATTGATAACAGTTGTTTTAAAGTACTATCTCGTAATTCTCATACCTGGAACATCTGTGGGTCTGCTTCTAGTGATTGTATTTTCTTTTGATTATAAGTCACAGGGTCCCATTTTGTCACATGTCCTATAATTCTTTAATATAATTTTGTATAAACTACATTTGATACTGAAGCATAATTTTATCTTTTTTATTTCAGAGAAAGTGCAAACCTTTTCCTACTTCCATTAGTTAGGATGAGGGTTGGATTATTCAGATTCCTCATAGAGTTTAATTAAGATGGGCTATGCTTCAGCTTTAATTATATTCAATATGCCTGTGATTACCTCAATTCTAAACCTCCAGGTCTGCCTCTATTTTTCTATTTTTTATTTTTTTAAATTCATTTTCTAAATTGACTCACAGCTTGAAACATGGAACTACAATTTTGGAAATCATGAAATGCATGACCACTAATACTCAGAAACTACATGCTCCATCTCAGAATTAACCTAGGGGGTAAGGATTCCCATCACACACTATAGAAAGAGGATACTCAGAGCCACAGTGAACTCATAGGAGATGCCAGAAATTTCTCACCCCAGAAAGTGACATTACAAAGAATGAAATGGGATTGTACTAATTTGATCTTAGGATAAAAATGAAAGAACTGGTATTTTATACCATGATTATGACTCTTCTGATCCTTCCACACAAATATGGCAAGGAAGTTTATAGAAAAGCTTTGAGCATAGATCTTCCCAGATCATTTTTTTCCAGGAGAAAATAAAGTATGATTAAGAGACAAGTAAAATGTTTTACTGGGGACTCCATAGTTCTGTCCTCCCAAGCCAGATCTTGTCACCTTTATAAAGATGCTAAAATTATGGGCCTACAGAGATGAGGTAATGATATTCTTTCCTTTCAACAATGCAGGTTCTTCTCACGTGCATCCCACATGTCCATCTGGGTAAGTGCCTCTTTATTCCACAGACTTAGAATCAGTGCATGGGCAGGATACTAGGCAGGCTGGGGAAAGAGGCAAATTGGGTCTTAGCAGTAAGATTTTTTGGTAGCCTCAGTTCCAGTCAACTCCCATAGCTCAGAAGATTGTTTTCTCTATAATGGAATGGGGAAATGCTCTTGTAAGTATGTTTGTCCTTTAATTTGGTGATTCATAAAAATAGTCAACTTTTTCATTTGAAATACTGAATTAATTTCATGTATGCATATATTTTTCTGAATAAAGTTACTTTTATTTACTTGCCATTTCAGTTCTCAAGGAAGACACTACATTTTGTCATTTTAGAGCAGAACATTACTAATTCATATTCCTCATAAAGGGATAAATTTTAGCTCTGGGTTTTCATTAAAAATACTGTTTTGCTCCCATCTTCATAAATCAATTAGAACTATTCTTTAATAATCCTCTAATTTGGGTTATTAAAAAATAATGTAAGTCTTAAGAAGAAAGTGAGGTTCTTTGTTTAAAACATTTTATCAAGAGAGTTTAACCTCACATTCCTTCAAAATATTTAGCGGTATTTTCTCATGAAGATCTTTCTTGTCCCAGTTTTAATTTCACGAATTTCAAATTAATGTTGACAGAACTTAATTATGTGCTCTTACAGCTAGGAACTTCACATCAGAAGATAGTGAAAATGAGGCTGCAGTTACACACAAAAAAATAAAGAAAACATAGTGATGATGATAGAAACGTCCCCTGCCTGTCTGCAGAAGACCTAAGCATATAATCTTAGAGTATTTGGTGGGGAGAAAGACTGTTTTGTCTATTTATCTCTTCTCCGTATATTATTCATTTTGAAAATGCCCCTTTCTTTTCATTGAGCATAGGCCAGACCCCATTTCATTAAGAGGAAAAAAATTTTTTTTAAAGATTTTATTTATTTATTTGAGAGAGAGAATGAGAGACAGAGAGCACGAGAGGGAAGAGGGTCAGAGGGAGAAGCAGACCCCCCGCTGATCAGGGAGCCCAATGTGGGACTCGATCCTGGGACTCCAGGATCATGACCTGAGCCGAAGGCAGTCGCTTAACCAACTGAGCCACCCAGGCGCCCAAGAGGAAAATTTGAAACAGAATATTTTCATCTGTCCTGATCTCTATGCTTGGGTTTTACTTTTTTTTCCTAAATTATATCTTATCATGAATTTATTATGAGACAAATGGGAACTAATCTCCTTTTTCATTACTAAAATACAAAGAATTTGATGTTAAATTAAAGAGGAAAAAAAGTAAGACTACTTTTATGTCATTAATGGGTGGTTCATGGAAACCAATTCTCATGTAGGGCTGTTTGGGTTTCCCAGTAATGACTGCTTCATATTCATGATAAAGCACCTCTGGGGTTTTCCTGTTTCTTTACTTTGGAATAATAATTACTGTTCTCTTGATTTTTCTCAAAATAGATGTAAAAATATTGATACTATAAATACCCATGTGTCAGGGAACACCCTGAGCTGAACTTTGCAATCCTTGAAATTAGCAAAAGCAATGGATAATTCTCACCCATGTTTTTTTTGGAAATTGCTGCTATTCATGTATTCAAATGTCCTTCAAATACCCATTTTCATTCCTTTGCAGTTGGTATATTTCACCAAAGCTCTGTACACTGACATCTAGTTGGTGATGATTTTGCCTTCTCTGACAATGCCAGCTATTTAGCCACAGTTCTCTCCCTGGTCCATGTGCCAAAAGGTAGAGAATGTTGTCCAATAAATCCACAGCCCAAACCCACATGTGTGGTGCATTGTCAATCTCACCTCCCAGATCCTTTTTTAAAATTTATACTTTAATTTCTAGAAGAGGATTAAAATGATGACAATGAAGGTGAAATTGACCTATATGATAATAAAAAACCAAAATATGCCCTTTCATGTACATTTTAAAGAAGGCACATTGTAAGTGCTAAAGATAAATCATATTATTTATACATTATCTCCATCCTAAGAAATGTGCATTTTTATGCTCATGTTGTACAGTGAAAACAGATGTGCTCATCCTTCCTTCCTTCCCCCTGCAATCTGTCCCCCACACAAGGTTATAATGCCCAAATTTGCCCTGGGGTCTGGCAAAAAGTTTCCTCCTTCACTACATTCTCCACTTCTCCGACCACTGGCTTGAGTGCAATGATCTTAGCACTCTTCACTAGTTTACAGCCCATTTGATGACACTGTGTGTCATATGATTATTCATAATTCAGATAATTGCGGAATGACACAATGTCTAAAGTGATTGTTTCCTTGATCAAGTTTTTAAAGGGAATCTTAGCTGTGTTACATGTCTCCTGAGGAAACCTCAGCCTTCACTATTAGTTCTAACTGCTCTTGGTGGTAATTTATCCAAATGAATGTTCATATTTCGCTTTGATATTTCTTACTCCATTTATGTTTTGTTTTGTTGTGTTTGCTTCTTTCTTTTGTTTTGATTTCCTGATTTGCCTACTTAGCCTTTCTTTCCTCTTTCATGGTGTAGTCTCTTAGAGTATGACCTGTTTCAGAATTTTCTTTCATGTTATTTTCCCTGTGATTTATGTCATTATGATCAGAACTTCAAGTCACTTTGAAGACATTTATTTTTCTCCAGTTTTAAAATGGGATTTTTGTGCTTGGTACAATAGTCAAGCCAGGCACCATCTGAGCATCAACCACTCTTAAGAGGCTTATTTGAGGAGGGTCTGCTAGGTCAGACTGCTGAGGCTGAATTGATATTCTGCACCCTGCTCTCCTAAACAGTGATATGTGAGTCAGGTGATGAGCGTGATCAAGGGCAGTTGTAGGAGGACACACTAACAGAATTTCTTGTACCTTGTTTTTATGAAATGTTCATATTCTCCAAGAATGTTTTCTAATAAAGCACAAATGGGAGCTAATCTCCTTTATGTAATATGTAAATACCTTTCTTTATAATTATAAGTGACAAACAAATAAAGAACAGAGATATTTGGAGTGTGTGCTTCACTGATATAGTTGTGTATGATCCAGGAAGTTTAGATACACTTGGAAAATTAGTTACAATTCTTTTTTCTTCTGGCACTTCATGTGAGCTAATATAAGTGGGTGTTTGTGAATGCATTAAATTGTGTCGCTTTCCCTGATCAATACTCTGGAGAAAGGAGATCAACTTTTCTTCTCCTACTGGGTGATTCTCCTACAGAAAAAGAATATTTGCCAGTGGTTTTAGATAATGACCTACATATACCATGATATCCAAAATGTTGAGGTAAATTCATGGCATATGCACACTCCTGCCTTTCCTTAAACATTTTTTTCAAGTTTTTATTTAAATTACAGTTAACATACAGTGTAATATTAGTTTCAGGTGTAGAATTTAATGATTCATCACTTACATACAACACCCAGTGTTCATCACAATTTAAGAAATAAAACAAATGAGCAAAGGGGGAAAAAGAGAGAGAGAGAGGGAGAGAGAGGCAAACCAAGAAATAGACTCTTTAACTATAGAGAACACACTGATGGTTATCAGGGGGGCGGTGGGTGGGAAGATGGGTTAAATAGGTGATGGGGATTAAGGAGTGCATTTGTTGTGATGAGAATTTTGGTGAGAATTTTTGCATCCATGTTCATCAGGGATATTGGTCTGTAATTCTCCTTTTTGATGCAGTCTTTGTCTGGTTTGGGGATCAAGGTAATGCTGGCTTCATAGAAAGGAAGTTTTCCTTCCTTTTCTATTTTTTGGAACAACTTCAGAAGAATAGTATTAACTCTTCTTAAATGTTTGGTAGAATTCCCCTGGGAAGCCATCTGACCCTGGACTCTAGTTTGTTGGGAGGTTTTTGATTACTGCTTCAGTCTCCTTGCTGGTTATGGGTCTGTTCAGGTTTTCTATTTCTTCCTGTTTCAGTTTTGGTAGTTGATACATCTCCAGATTGCCTAATTTGTTGGCATATAATTGCTCATAATATGTTCTTATAATTGTTTGTATTTCTTCGGTGTTAGCTATGATCTCTCCTCTTTCATTCATGATTTTATTTATTTGGGTCCTTTCTCTTTTCTTTTTGATAAGTCTGGCCAGGGGTTTATCAATCTTATTAATTCTTCCAAGGAACAAGCTCCTAGTTTCATTGATCTGTTTTACTCTCTTTTTGGTTTCTATTTCATTGATTTCTGCTCTAAACTTTATTAATTCTCTTCTCCTGCTGGGTTTAGGCTTTATTTGCTCTTCTTTCTCCAGCTCCTTTAGGTGTAAGGTTAGGTTGTGTATTTGAGACCTTTCTTATTTCTTGAGAAAGGTTTCTATTGCTATATACTTCCCTCTTAGGACTGCCTTTGCTGCATCCCAA
>NW_027759857.1:7757-14009 GCF_054177405.1 Leptonychotes weddellii
TGAGTTCAAGTTTCAAAGCATTGTGGTCTGATAATATGCAGGGAATGATCCCAGTCTTTTGGTACCAGTTGAGACCTGATTTGTGACCCAGTATGTGATCTGTTCTGGAGAACGTTCCATGTGCACTCAAGAAGAATGTGTATTCTGTTGCTTTAGGATGGAATGTTGTGAATATATCTGTGAAGTCCATCTGGTCCAGTGTGTCATTCAACGCCCTTGTTTCCTTGTTGATCTACTGCTTAGATGATCTTTCCATTTCAGTGAGTGGGTGTTAAAGTCCCTACTATTATATTATTGTACTATACTACTATTGTATTATTATCAATGTGTTTTTTTTTAATTTTGTTATTAACTGGTTTATGTAATTGGCTGTTCCCATGTTAGGGGCGTAAATATTTACAATTATTAGATCTCCTTGTTGGATAGACCCTTTATGATATAGTGTCCTTCCTCATCTCTTATTACAGTCTTTGGTTTAAAATCTAATTTGTCTGATAAAAGGATTAACACCCCAGCTTTCTTTTAATGTCCATTAGCATGATAGATGGTTTTCCACCCCCTCATTTTCAATCTGGAGGTGTCTTTGGGTCTAAAATGAGTCTCTTGCAGACAGTGTATCAATGGGTATTGCTTTTTTATCCAATCTAATACCCTATGTTTTTTGATTGGGGTGTTTAGCCCATTTACATTCAGAGTAACTATTGAAAGATATGAATTTAGTGCCATTGTATTACCTGTAAAGTCACTGTTTATGTATATTGTCTCTGTTTCTTTCTGGTCTATGTTACTTTTGGGCTCTCTCTTTGCTTAAAGGATCCCTTTTAATATTTCTTGTAGGACTGGTTTAACAATCACAAATTCTTTTAGTTTCTGTTTGTCCTGGAAGCTTTTTCTCTCTCCTTCTATTTTGAATGACATCCTAGCTGGATAAAGTATTCCTGGCTGCATATTTTTCTCATTTAGCACCCTGAATATATCATGCCAGTCCTTTGTGGCTTGCCATGTCTCTGTAGTTGGGTCTACTGCCAGTCTAATGTTTCTACCCTTGTAGGTTAGGGACCTCTTATCCTGAGCTGCTTTCAGGATTTTCTCTTTGTCTCTAAGATTTGCAAGTTTCACTATTATATGTCAGGGTGTTGACCTATTTTTATTGATTTTGAGGGGCATTCTCTGTGCCTCCTGGACTTGAAGGCCTGTTTTTTCCCCAGATTAGGGAAGTTCTCCACTATAATTTGCTCCAGTATACCTTCTGCCCTTCCCTCTCTTTCCTCTTCTTCTGGGATCCCAATTATTCTAATATTATTTCACTTTATGGTGTCAGTTATCTCTTGAATTCTCCCCTCATGATCCAGTAGTTGTTTATCTCTCTTTTTCTTAGCTTCTTTATTCTCCATCATTTTGTCTTCCATATCACTAATTCTCTCTTCTGTCTCATTTATCCTAGCAGTTAGAGCCTCCATTTTTTATTGCATCTCATTAATAGTTTTTTTGTTCTTTTATTTCTCCAGAAAGGGATTCTCTAGTGTGTTCTATGCTTTTTTCAAGCCCAGCTAGTATCTTTATAATCATTATTCTGAACTCTAGTTCCAACATCTTACTTACATCCATACTGATTAGGTCTCTGGCAGTCAGTACTGCCTCTTGTTCTCTTTTTTGAGGTGTGTTTTTCCATCTTGTCATTCTGTCCAGAGAAGAATAGATGAACGAGAGAGCAAAATACTAAAATGGCAACAACAACCCCAGAGAAATATACACTAAACAAATCAGAAGAGACCCAAAACCTAAAATAAATAAATAAATAAATAATACATAATTTTTAAAAAGAGAATATAATCAGACAGGTGAACAGAATAGAGCAATACACTGGATTCTGTGTGTATTTTGGTCTGTTTGTTAGAAAACTAGGTCCCAAAATTGTAAAGAAAGAAAAACTTATATATGTACAAAAGTAAAATTAAATACAGTGAAAGGATAGAATGTAAGTGTAAAAATGAAAATTAAAAGACAGAAAAGAGAAAAGAAGGAATATAAACAGGTGAACAGAACAGCAAAATACAGTATATCCTGAGTGTATTTTGGTCAGTTGTTGGAGGAAACTACCTTTCAACAAACTATATATATATATAATTAAATACGTTGAAAGGATAGAATGTAACTGTAAAGATGAAAATTTAAAAAGACTTTAACAAAACAAAAAAGAAGAAGAAGAAAGAGAGAGAGAGAGAATATGATCAGACAGGTGAAGAGAACAGAGCCATACACTAGATTCTGGGTGTGTTTTGGTCTGTTTGTTAGAAGAAACTGCATCCTAAAATTGTAAAGAAGAAGAAAACCTATATATATACCAAAATAAAATTAAATATAATGAAAGGATAGAATATAACTGTAAAAATGAAAATTAAAAAAGATTTTAAAAGAGTTGAGAAAATAAGCAATTGGTTGAAAAAGGAAAGAAAAAAATTAAAATTGAAAGACTAAAGAATCATGGGGAAAAACATGAATTCTATATACTATTTTCCCCTAGTGCTGGAGTTTTGCTGTTTTCTATGATTGAGTAAACTTGGTCTTAGCCGGTTGTTCTTGTTGATCTTCTGGAGGAGGGGCCTGTTGCGCTGATTCTCAAGTGTCTTTGCCCCAGGCAGAACTGCACCACCCTTGCCAGGGGCCAGGCTAAGTACTGTGCTCTGGATTGCTCTATGTGGCTTGTGTTCCCTGAAGGCTTTCCACAGCTGCTTTAGAGGATGAGAATGAAAATGGCAGCCTCCCAATCTCCAGCCCTGGAGCTGAAAGTGAAAGCTCAGGACCCCACTCCTCAGTGCACCCTCAGGGAAAGGCAGTCAATCACTCCTGTCTCCCTAGTCTCTGTTCGCACTCTGTGCTCACCCAGCCTATGACTGAGCTTTTTGCTCTCTGGCACACAAGCCCGGTTCAATTCTCCAAACCGTGAGGACTCCAGCAGCGTGCACCTGCACTGCTCCTCCTGGGGGAGGAAAGGGGGGGTCTCACCAGTTCTGCTGCTCTCTGGGCCTCTGCTTGGAGAACAGTCACCCAACTGTGCTGTGGTTCACGTTTTATGGCAACCCGGAGCTGAGAGCCCACTCCTGGGCTCACTGATTGTAGCCAGCTTCCCCACCCCGATGCCTGGAAACTCTGATGCACACAGGTACCCAGGTCTTCCCGTGACTCTGAGACCACACTGTCCCACCTAGGATTCCACCCTGCTTTGCCAACTGAGCACCTTTCAGGCAGGAACTTCCCTCACCAGAGCAGACTTCTAAAAGTTCTGATTTTGTGCTCTGCTGTTATATCATATTCCAGTAGCCGGCTTACAGAGGCTCCCTTACCCTACGGTTTATCTTCCCATGTATCACCTCCGATTCGCTTCCCTGCACCTCCTACCTTGCAGAAAGTGGTTGCTTTTCTATTCGTAGATTTGCAGCTATTCTTTTCTTAGATCTCAGGTTGAATTCGCAGGTGTTCAGAATGATTTGATAGCGATCTACCTGAATTCCAGGGACCAGATGAAACTAAGGTCTCCTACTCCTCCACCATCTTGGACCACTCTTCCATAATTCTATCTTCTATTACCACTTATTCATTCATCTGCTTCTTCCATCCTTGTGGTCATTGCATCCAGGGGATTTCAACCTTAGTTATTGCATTTTTCATTTCAGCCTGATTGGTTTTAAGCTCTTTTATCTCTACAGTAAGGGACTCCCTAGTGTCATCTATGCTTTTCTCAAGCCCAGCTAGTATCTGTATGGTTGTTGTGTTAAACTCTGGATCAGACATATTACTTGTATCTGTTTCGATTAGATCCCTGGCTGTGACCTTTTCTTGTTCTTTCTTTTGGAATGAATTCCTCCATCTTGGCATTTTGTTTAGGTCTCTTCTTCTGTGTGTTAGGAAAGCCTGTTATATTTCCTGCTCCTAAGAGTAATGGCTTTATGAAGAAGTGGTCATATAATGTCCAGGGCCTGTCACTGCAGGAAGGGTGCTGCATGCACTCTAATGCTGTGTTATGGCTGCTCTTTCCCTCAAGTCAGTCCTCTGCAGGGTTTCTCCTTGCTTACAGTGGGGGGTATTTGACCTTGGCCAGAGTGTGGTGAGTTTTAACTAGGTGTGCTTTGATCTGCTTGTTAAAAGAGACCTGAAGCTATTTCCACTAGAGCTGAAGCTTTGCAGAACTCTAGGTTAATAGACATGGTACATGTGGGGGTTTGTGCTGGTCTTCTGGGGGAGGGACCCACTGCACTGGTTCTCTGGTACACTTGCCTGAGAAAGCACTACCAGCAGAGGGCAGGAAAGTAAGTGTAAGTAATTTAAGCAGCCAGTGTTGTGGCTGTGCTGTTTACTGAAGTTAGTTTATGCTGAGGGGTGGGGGAGGGATGGCACCAGGGAGCTCCTTTGTCCCTGGAGAGGGGAGTTTGTGCTTGCTGCTGTCAGGGAAGCCCTCCCAGAAGAACATATAATTTTCCCTTGTGCATCACAAATGGTTTTCAGATTGCTGTTTTCACACTGTCTGTGTCCCAGTTGCTTGCCTGCCTGCACAGTGCACTGTGGGTTCTGTCCCAGAGAGGCCAGCTGAGTTTTGAAACTCAAACTTTAGGGACCTAGGGTGGCAGGGACTTGCACTGGTCCTTTGGGGGAGGGTCTCACTGCAACGGGACTGATGCAGGTTTGACCCAGAAGGGTGTTCACACCAGAGTGCAGGAGCATGGAGTTTGGAGTAAAGCACAGCAAATAGCTGGTGTCCAGGTTAGCTGCTCTCAGCAGGTGTCTCTGCACCGATGCTGAGGGGCAGGGGAGCGAAATGGCACCCCTTGCTTCTTTGTCCCTGCATCTCTCAGATGCAGTCCAAGAAGGGGGAACTGTCTCCCCCAGTGCATCCCAAGGGCTCCTCGGATCATGCTGTCCACTGTGGGGCTTCTGCCCTCCTCCACAGGAGCACCACAGTGCCTGCCAGGCTCAACACCAGCCATGGCACAGACTTCTAAAACTCCAGTCTCTGAGCTCCACTGGCTGTAAAAACTAACAGTAATCAGCCCCTCTTATTTTGCCAGTCAGTGGCTTTGGAGAAGTGTTTTCCTTGTGCCATCCCCTGTGCACTGCTCACTTGCTGTCTCTCTCTCTGTCTCAATCTCTCTCTTCTCTCTGTGATCAGGGCTCTCTCTTCTCCATAGCACCCATGATCCTTTTCTCCCCCAAATCATGTCTCCTACCTTCCATGACGTGGCCTTCTGTCTCCCACTAGTTGGACTGAATCTATGAGTCCTTTTCTGTTTTGTTTTTTCCTTTGTTTTGTTTTTTTAGATTCCACATATAAGTGAAATCATAAGGTATTTGGTCTTTCTCTGACCACTTTTCTCCCCCAAATCACCTCCTACCTTCCATGACGTGGCCTTCTCTCTCCCACTAGTTGTGCAGTTTGTTCTGTCAGTCCTCAGTTCAATTTCTTGGGTATTCAGAATGACTTGATAATTCTTTAGCTGTGTTGGAGGGATGAGGCAAGCCTAGGGTCCTCATACTACTCTGCCATCTTAGCTCCTCCAAACACTATTTCATTGTTTTTTTTAATTACAGTTGATATACAAAATTATGTTAACTTGAAGTACAATATGGTGCTTCAGTGTTTATATACATTATGAAGTGATCACTATGACAAATCTTCCTACCATCTATTACTATATAAAGTTATTACATTATTTTTAACTATATTCTCCATGCTGTACATAGTATCCCCATGTCTAATTTATTTTATAACTGGAATTTTGTACCTTTTAATCCCTTTTCCCTATTTTGCCCACCTCCACCCTCTCCCCTCTAGCATCAGCAGATAGTTCTCTGTATCTATGAGTCTTTTTCTGTTTTGTTTTTTCCTTTGTTTTGTTTTTTAGATTCCACATATAAGTGAAATCATAAGGTATTTGGTCTTTCTCTGACCTATTTCACTTAGCATAATATCCTGTAGGTCCATCCATATTGTTGCAAATGGCAGAATTTCATTCTTTTTATGGCTGAGTAATATTCCATTATATAAATATATACCACACCTTTTAATCCATTCATCTATTGATTGACATGGGTTCTTCCATATCTTGGCTATTATAAATAATGCTTCAATGAACATAGAGGTACACATATTTTTCAAATGAGTATTTTCATTTTTCCAGGCAAATACCCAGAGGCAGAAGTGCTGGGTCATATGGAAGTTCTATTTTTAATTTTTTGAGGAACCTCCATACTGTTTTC
>NW_027759858.1:0-4126 GCF_054177405.1 Leptonychotes weddellii
AAGCGCTGTGAATTGTGCAAGACTGTTGAATCTCAGATCTGTACCTCTGAAACAAATAATGCAATATATGTTAAGAAAAAAAAAAAGAAGAAGAAGAAGGTAGCGGGAGGGGAAGAATGAAGCGGGGGAAATTGGAGGGGTAGACGAACCATGAGAGATGATGGACTCTGAAAAACAAACTGAGGGTTCTAGAGGGGAGGGGAGTGGGAGGATGGGTTAGCCTGGTGGTGGGTATTGAGGAGGGCACATTCTGCATGGAGCACTGGGTGTTATGCACAAACAATGAATCATGGAACACTTCATCTAAAACTAATGATGTAATGTATGGGGATTAACATAAGAATAAAAAAAAAAAGAGCATTCGTGATTTGTGGGAAAAGGTCAAAATATCAACATGAACAGGAATTTGAAGAAGTTGATTCCAACCCTCATGGATGACTTTGATGGGTTCAAGACTTCAGTAAAGGAAGTAACTGCATATGTAGCAGAAACAGCTGGAGAAGTAGGATTAGAAGTGGAGCCTGGAGATGTGAATGAATGACTGCAATCTCATGATAAAACTTCCACGGATGAGAAGTTGCTTCTTAGGGATGAGCAAAGAAAGTGGCTTCTTGAGATGAAATCTACTGGTTGAGATGCTGTGAGGATTGTTGTAATGATAACAAAGGATTTAGAAAATTACAGAAACTTAGTGGATAAAGCAGCAGTAGGTTTTGAGAGGATTGAATCTGATTTTGAAAGAAGTTCTACTGTGGGTCAAGTGCTATAAAACAGCATCCCATTCTACAGAGAAATCGTTTGTGAAAGGAAGAGTCAATTGAGTGGCAAACTTCATTGTTGTCTAATTTTGAGAATTGCCGCATTTACTGCAACATTCAGCAACCACCGCCCTAATCAGTCAATAGCCATCAACATCAAGTAAAAGAGATTTCAACTTGCTGAAAGCTCACATACATGATGGGTAGCATTTTTTAGCAATAAAGTATTCTTTTTTTTTTTTAAAGATTTTATTTATTTATTTATTTGAGAGAGAGAGAGCAGGAGAAGGGGGAGGGTCTGAGGGAGAAGCAGGCTCCCTGCCGAGCAGGGAGCCCGATGCGGGACTCGATCCCGGAACTCCAGGATCATGACCCGAGCCGAAGGCAGTCGCTTAACCAACTGAGCCACCCAGGCGCCCCAGCAATAAAGTATTCTTAAATTAAGGTATATGTACATTTTTTAGACGCAATGCTATTAAACACTTAATATACTACAGTATACTGTAGACATAACTTTTATATGCAGTAGGAAACCAAAAAATTCATTTGACTCATTTTCTTGTAGTGGCGTAGAACTGAACCTGCAATACATTTGAATATGCCTGTCATATTATGGTTTAAGGCAATTTAGCTTAATTTGCCATTTGATCTTAATATGATTTAGTTAAGATATATACATATATTTTTATATTAATTTATTTCTGAAGGAAAATAACTTTTGCTCAACTATGGTAATGTTCTCTTTTGTCCTGACAAAGAAAAAGTAAAGGAGGAGAACGGGAGGGAGGAAGAGGGAAAGAAATTTGAAAATTGTGTTAATTAAACAACTTGAAAACATACTAGATTTCATTATATATCAGCCCAGTATTTGTGTAAATGAAAACTTTTTTGCTAAAATATCTCAAAAGGTAAACAGAAGAAGGAAGGAAAGGAAAGGGAAGGGAAGGGAAGGGAAGGGGAAAGGAAAGGGAAAGGAAAAGGGAAGGAAAAGAAAGGGAAGGGAAGGGAAAAGGAAAGGGAAGGAAAAGAAAGGAAAGGGAAGGGAAAAAAAAAAAAGAAAGGGAAGGGAAGGGAAGAAGGAAAGGAAAGGAAAGGAAAGGATTTAATTAGTGCCTGAAATTCAATCAGGAAAATCAGAGCAGTGAGCTAATTGGAGCCAAGGATAACAAATTGAAATGGCGATCTTAAAATTTAAGATATACACTGTGGCCCTCATAATGCAGAGATATTTGTTTATTTGCTGCCTTCATCACTGTTAGGATTTATATTTTTCTCTTCTTCTTTGGGTTTCTTTTTTTCATTTTGCACCCCTTCTGAAAGGGAACAGAAATTCCGCTCTTGAATTGCCTTCCTCCAAGGAGCCAAGATACACTCTAAGAACTTTCTGGGGAACTCCTGGTTGCTGGAACATAAATTAAAATCCAGCAAATGGATTTATCAATTGTTACAAAAATAAAAAAAGATGTTTATAAGCTTAATAGCCATTACAACATTAGCATCACTTCCTTGATCGTATTAATAGCATAGACTGGACATTATTGCAATAACCATCTTAGTTCCAAGGCCAAAAGAACTTAATAAAATGGCCTTATATTTATAACAGATAAATATGCAGTATAGCTGCATTTACACTTGATTGAAAGCTATATTGAATTATATGCCATTCTTTGGAGAGAATTTTACTTTTAGATTTATTTTTTGGAAAAAATCAAACAGCTGCTTTTAGTTTAAATTGTTTACTCTTGCTAAAAGCGATGGCAGTCCAGAAACATTTTTCTATCAAGGTTTATCTCCACTTGTTAAAGTTTAGATAAGAGACTGCCAGATTTTCTGCTTCAAAAGAGATAAGAACAAATGTAACCACAGACACTGCTCATTTATCACTAGCATGTATGGTTTTACAGAACAAAGTAAAAATGTGTCTATCTCTGCTTAGAAAGAGGATACATTTGAATTAGACCAAGAAGGAAACATCAGATATTTAATTTCAAAAGATAATGGCACAGTTTTTGTACAAGAGGAGAGAATATAATTCATAACTAATACAATAATGAAATTTTAAAGATAAAGTTGATAAATTAGTTTTGAACTTCATTACACTCAGGTGTTTTTAGGGTCTTTTTTTTTTAAAGATTTTATTTATTTATTTGAGAGAGAGAATGAGATAGAGAGCATGAGACGGGGGAGGGTCAGAGGGAGAAGCAGACTCCCTGCTGAGCAGGGAGCCCGACGTGGGACTTGATCCCGGGACTCCAGGATCATGACCTGAGCCGAAGGCAGTCACTTAACCAGCTGAACCACCCAGGCGCCCATGTTTTTAGGGTCTTTGAAGACTGTTTTAAAACAGTCACTTATTTTTATTCTATTGCTCAGGATTAAAGCATAGTGATTTTTTTTTACACAAGAAGATTGCAAATATTTTTGGTATCTACATAGTATCCCTTTTGCTCAGCCACTAACATTTGCATACACTTAAATAAATTACTGACAATTATTCAGTATTAGAGACAAAATAATTCTTGGGAATTATTGTATAGAACGTATAGTCTAGGCATGATGTTAAACACAAAGAATTAAAAGACAACAAATAAAGAATTCCAGAGGGAGGGGATATTTTTAAAAAACACAATCAGAATGTAGTAAGGTAGGGATTACAGAGAAAAATAAGTGATCAATTTATGGATAAGGCAAGATTCATGGAAAGGAGGACCTTAAATCTGGGACTTGGAAAATAAGCAGGATTATACCAAATAAAGAATGAGAAAAAGAAAGTCATTCTGTTTAAGGGGCATAATCAAAGGCACTGAATCATAAAAGGATGACCAGGTGCTGAAATGGTCTGGTGGGAAACAATGTAGGAGATAGAGATTTGGGCCAGGTAATGAAGGTAATTTAACTGAACCTGTGGCAGAACAGCATGGTAAATTTCTGTCATGGTAAATAGGCCACTATGGCTAAAATATCTTCAGGTAGCCAAGGGAAAAAGAGGTAGATAAAAAGGCTGGAGAGATAGGTATATACACAGAGAGAGAGAGAGAACAAATTGAGAAGAGTTTTGCACATCACATCATACTAAAAACTTTGTATTTAACTTCAGTCAATGAAATACCACTGAATTTAAGCTAGCAAATAACAATGAGATCCGTCACTGGGAAATTACTGTGATACTGTAGAGTATAAGAATGTGAAGGAATCGGGGCGCCTGGGTGGCTCAGTTGGTTAAGCGACTGCCTTCAGCTCAGGTCATGATCCCAGGGTCCTGGGATCAAGTCCCGCATCGGGCTCCCTGCTCTGCAGGGAGCCTGCTTCTCCCTCTCCCACTCCCCCTGCTTGTGTTCCCTCTCTCGCTGTGTCTCTCTCTGTCAAAT
>NW_027759859.1:0-299 GCF_054177405.1 Leptonychotes weddellii
TGAGGCTGGTGCACTGCTCCTCAGAGTCTGAGGAGTCTCATCTGACACTCAGGTGCCACCTAGGTTTCTCATCTGCCATTCTTAGCCTCGGCTTCAATCTTCAGGAGGAAAGCGCCCTGGGCCCTGGCTGTCGTAGACGCACACCGAGCAGGAAGAAGGGGAAGGCCACGGGGCCAGAGGAGACCTCCCCTCTGGGAGCGGTGACGTGTCGTGCACTCAGCTGTCCTTGCCGATTCTGGGGGTTTCCCCGAAGACATCCCTGCGCTCTTAAACAGAGACTGGATGGAGGGTAGCTCAGC
>NW_027759860.1:0-299 GCF_054177405.1 Leptonychotes weddellii
TTTTTTACCTTTCATTTTAAAATCTTTAATTCTGCATCTGCCTTGTAGTTAGTGAAAGAATCCCAGCTTGACTTTCATGCGAAGTGAACAGTCTTCCCCAAATCAGCTATTTAATAATTGTTCCTTTCATTATTGGTTTGTTGTTACCACATTTATTATATGTCAAGTTTCCTCTGTTTTATTTCTGAGCTTGCTCTTCTATTACAAAAGAGCCTTTATTTTAATTGCCACCACAGTATCATGCTGTGTTTTATTATTATCATTATTATTATTATATTATATTCCATCTTAAATTCTTA
>NW_027759861.1:0-299 GCF_054177405.1 Leptonychotes weddellii
GGGGACTTTCCAAATGAAATGATTTGTTATAGGTAGAGATGGTGTATAGTAACCATTTTTCTTTATTTTGCAAATAAGTCTGTATTGTCATTCTATTATCTCTGAAACAGTGTAAGAATCCTCATCTTTTTCATCATTGTCTTGTGTTTCAGAATGCTTACACTGCAACAGCCATTAACGGGACAGACTTTTGTACATCCGCACAAGACGCACTCAAACTCTTATCCAAGAATTCAAGTCAGTTTACATCTGTTAACTGCTTTGGAGACTTCGTAATTTTTCTAGGAAAGGTGAGATGT
>NW_027759862.1:0-299 GCF_054177405.1 Leptonychotes weddellii
GTTCTTGTGTGTATATTTCTATATATTATACCACATATATAATATTACATTATATTACACACACATATACATATGCGCATTTAAAAATATGCACGTTCAGGGGCGCCTGGGTGGCTCAGTTGGTTAAGCGACTGCCTTCGGCTCAGGTCATGATCCTGGAGTCCCGGGATCGAGTCCCACATCGGGCTCCCTGCTCAGCAGGGGGTCTGCTTCTCCCTCTGCCCTCTTCCCTCTCGTGCTCTCTGTCTCTCATTCTCTCTCTCTCAAATAAATAAATAAAATCTTTAAAAAAAAATAAA
>NW_027759863.1:0-299 GCF_054177405.1 Leptonychotes weddellii
TCAGTGTGAAAGAGAACAGCAGTGAGCTAGATCCCAGGCTCCCCAGAAACTTCAGGGACATGAATCGGAATTCAGCTCTCAGTGTTGAATTGCGGAGCCACCACATGGACCATAAAGGCAAGCTAAAGGATGAATGGAAGTCTGTGACCAGGCCTCCTCTGATGACGTCGCTGTAACCCAGATGGCATTGAACAGTTACGCTCGGCTTCAAGGGAACACTGAATCACGTGTGCCCCGTGTGTATTAATAATCTACCGGTGAGGTTAGCCCAGACGTTCACATTCTGCTTTCCTATGCAC
>NW_027759864.1:0-299 GCF_054177405.1 Leptonychotes weddellii
CTTTGCCTTCATGGGGGATGGGGGCAGTTCTTTTTCTTCCTTTCACCTGTGCCCCCTTTCACCTGTGATGGATCAGGTGGGATGGAAACTCCCTGTGACCGAGCCCCACCCCAAACGTGAGAACTCTGGGAAGGAAGCATCCCAGGCTGCAGGGCTGGGCCCTCAGAGGTCAGGCAGCGTGGCCCAGTGGCCTGACCACGGGAACCCCGCCGGGGCCACTCACCCCAGGACCCTCAGGTTGGCACAGCGGTGATGGGGGTTGTTAGACTGGAAAGTTGCCCATGAAGACTGACAGGCCT
>NW_027759865.1:0-299 GCF_054177405.1 Leptonychotes weddellii
GGACTGAAAATAACCAGTTTGGATATATAAGGGAGAAATTCTCATTCAAAACAACAACAATAAAAAAATACACCTAGGAATAAATTAAATAAGAAATCCACAGCATTTACTTAAAGAGAACGAAAAAGCTGTAACAAAGGACAAAAAAAATGACTCATCAATTGGAAGGAATACCTGATGAACAATTGGAAAGACTATATTCTTTATGTCCATAGTCCCCAGATAAATCTATAAATTCTTCATGTCACCCATGGAAATCTGAAACATCAACTTTGGGAATACTGTTGCATGATTACAAA
>NW_027759866.1:0-299 GCF_054177405.1 Leptonychotes weddellii
CCGGGTTCCCCAGTGTTACCCGGCCGCAGCGAAGAGCACGCTTTTAGGACAGACAGAAAAACCCCAGCCTGATGTGGTTTTTTAAAGTTTGTTTTAACAGCAGCATATGATTCTGAAAACAAAACCTTTACGCCAACAGCGGGTCAGCGCTCCTGAAGCCTGTTTTCTGTTACGCTCCCGACGCAAGTCCTGGCGTGCAGTGAGGTTGGCCTCGGCCCCGTGTGGAGACCCCCGCTGCGCGGTCGGGGCTGTGCCCATGCCGTGTGGGCGGAGACACTTCGCACTGTGACGGCGCCCGG
>NW_027759867.1:0-299 GCF_054177405.1 Leptonychotes weddellii
ACAAAAAGACCACAGGAAGGATTTGGCCTAAAAGCCAAATTTTCTAACCCCTGGTCTACACCATTTGGGGAGGGGGGATATATATTTTTTATTTTAATTTCAGTATAATTAACATACAGTGTTTTATTAATATCAGGTGTGCAGTGTAGCTATCCAACAATTGTAGGCATTACTCAGAGCTCCTCATGATAAATGCACTCTTTTTTTTTTTTTGATTTTTTTTTATTCTTATGTTAAACCCCATACATTACATCATTAGTTCTAGATGAAGTGTTCCATGATTCATTGTTTGTGCATAA
>NW_027759868.1:0-299 GCF_054177405.1 Leptonychotes weddellii
GCCGAGCCGGGAGCCCGATGTGGGACTCGATCCCAGGACTCCGGGACCATGACCTGAGCCGAAGGCAGTCGCTTAACCAACTGAGCCACCCAGGCGCCCTTATTTCTTCTTCTTAACACACGTATCACCATCAAATATATAATCGACTCATTTCCTAAGTTTATTGTCAATCTCGCCCACTGGAATGGGAGCCCATTCCCCCTCTGTGTGTCTTATTTCCTGATGTATCCCAAGCTCATGGAAGGGCGCCCTGCACATAGTGAGTACTCAGTAAGTACCTGTTGAATGAAGAAAAAGAA
>NW_027759869.1:0-4126 GCF_054177405.1 Leptonychotes weddellii
ATGCACCATCACTGGACCTTGAACTGTCTCCGTGTGAACAATGCTTTCCACGTTCGCAGAAAGTTGTATTCATTTCAGTCTTTCAGAAAAAGGTTACCTCTTAAATTGCTGGGATTTTCAAAATGAATACAAAGGTCCTGTAATCTAAACAAGTCTGAATATTGGCTGTGAACAAAGGGACCCAAAATCTTCATTGTTGGCATAATTTGCACTAATAACAAGCAAATGTTAAACAAATATCTTGAGGTTAAAAAAAAAACACAACTTTATGGGAGAGAAAATTGTGAATTCTTTAAATAAAGATTGTGTGGTTTCTTTTTCATGCCAATATAGGTAAAATAGTGAAGTAGCCTTTATGACAGTCAATTCTCAATCATTTATACTGGTTTGTCTTCATGAAGTATAGTTAAATTTTGGATTCCCTGAATGATGGAGAATAATTTCACATAGATACTTCACTATGTTCTGAGTCCATCATTTGATTCCTGAAAAAGCCAGTCATATGAACACTGATACAAATACTCTCTGAGGTCAAGACAAAGGTGTGTAAACATTTTATCTGCATTTGAACCACAACAAGCACTACTGAGTCATTTCATTGGTGCATCTCCAAGAGTGATTCTTCCCTAATTAAATTCATTGGGACCTTCATCATAATTTTGAGGGTAGACCTGCATCTCCAGAGATGCCACCAAGATAATCACCATGTACAACAGAACTTGAAGAAACATGTCCTCTGGGGGTCAGAGGGGGAGAACATGGAATCCCCAAAGAACAACTTGAGATTGAATCACCGAAAGAGAAATGTCCAGTGTGGACAGAAATAAAATATGTAAAAACTCTCTTCTTTCAAGCATGAAATAGGCAAAGCTATTTCAGTTAGGTTTAAGCTATGTCTTTGCACACAGACACCTGAACTGACTTCCAGAACATCATGAAAGCAAATTTCATACAACCCATTTAAATGTTGTCTCAAATGTAGATAAAGCAAGCTTCTTCCCTAAGGGGAAGAGTCTTGAGTTTGAAACACAGCGGCACACAGGCAAGTAGATAGAACCTGTATTAGTGTGGGAGTAGGGAGGGAGAAAACACTGTGGGAGGATTCCACTTACCTCAGAGTGCTCATGGAACGTTCACCAAAATAGACACTACCCTCGGCCAGAAAACAAGTTGGAATGCATTTCAAAGGACTTAAATCATACAGAATATATATAATGGAATTCAACCCAAATATAACAGTGTTTCCCAATCATTGAAACGAGTGTGTAGAATGAAATTTGTAGCTTTAACTGCAAGTATTAGGAAACAAGATAGATTATAAGAAGTGAACTAACATTCCATCTCAAAAAATTGAAAACAGAAAAACAAAATAAACCCAGAGAACACTGTAGAAAGGAAATAGGAAATAAAAGACAGAAATCATTGAAATTGAATTTTACTGAAAAATAGAGAAAATACATAAATCTAGGAATTGGTTCTTTGAAAGATTCATAAAATTAATGTTCCTAGCAAAATGGATGAAGAAAAACTAAGATAAAGAACAAAGGATCAGAATCAAGAATGAAAAGGGTGTCATCAATGTAGTCTACAGATCTGAAAAAGATAATAAAAGAATATCACCAATGAATTTATGACAGTATACTTGCCCATTTAGAAAGTGGAGCTCTGCTATGAAAGACACAGCCTTCTAAAGAGACAAAGAAAAATAACAAAACCTGGAATTACCTAATACTTTTAAGTAAATAAATCATTTACTATCTTTAAACAAAATTCTATTCCTATATAATGTTATCAATGATACAGAATAAAAACTAATCAAAATGTAGTGCCAATCATAAATAAACAGCTCAGGGATGAGGGGAACTTAAAATACTTCCTGACTCGTTTTATGCACCCAGCATAACCCTTAAACCAGAATGAAACAAGAGCATCACAAGAACAATAATCAGACCAATCTCTCATGTTAGCAGAGACATAAAATTCTAAACAAAACATTAGTTTCTCTTGGATGTTTTCCTTGGGGACTTTATCCTTACAGTTATGGTTTATTAGGCAGGCTTGGAACAGTGCTCAGTGTAAGGCTAATTATGTCCCACTACCGAGGCAAGATCTTCCTAAGTCCTCAGCCAGTGTCCTGCCCTGTGAACCAGAACCTGCCCAGGTTGTCCAGCTGGGAGAAGGGGCACTGTGCCTGGCCCAGGGAGCACTGGGCACTCTTCCTTAATGCATCCAGGTAAATCTCCACCCAGCCTCAAGTAGTTTCCGCAAAAGCACATGCACACATTGATCCCTACTTTGATGAACAATCTAGGAGGATCCTTGAAGCCTTTCAGCATTGATTCTTTCCTTCTCTCTCTCTCTCTCTCTCGTTGTCTCCCACATTGTCCCACTCATGCTCTCTCATGCTCTCTCTCAAGTCCTGTCTCATACTCCATCTCTCTTCTCTCTCCCCTTTGCCCCTCCCCTCTTCCTCACCCTGCCTCTCTCTCTCTCCCCTTCCCTCTCTCTGCCACTTCCCTCCTCTCCCCTCTTCTTCTTCCTCCTCCATCCTTCTCCCTTCCTCTGTCTCCTTCTCTCTCTCCCTTCTCCCTCCCCCACTCTCCTTCTCCCTTATCTTCTTTCCCCCTCACCTCCTCACTCTCCTTCCCTCCCAAGCCCCCTCCCTTCTCTCTCTCTCTCTCTGTGTGTCCCTTGTCTCTCTCTGTTTTGGCAGCTCTATCCTCTCTAGAATATCACCCTCCGAATTCTAGCTCCCTTGGTGCCTTGCTATAGGACTCTCAGTTCCATGTTGTCAACTCAGAAGGTCTACGAGGATTTCCTACATATACCTGTCTGTGTCACAGCATGAAAACTTTTATTTTTTTAAGGAATTTGAAACCGTATTTATTTTTTTTATTATGTTATGCTAGTCACCCTACAGTACATCATTAGTTTTTGATGTAGTTTTCCATGATTCATTGTTGGCATACAACACCCAGTGCTCCATGCAATATGTGCCCTCCTTAATACTCATCACTGAGCTAACCCATTCCCCCATCCCTCCCCTCTAAAATCCTCAGTTTGTTTCTCAGAGTCCATAGTCTCTCATGGTTGGTCTCCCCTTCTGATTTTCCCCCCTGCATTTTTCCCTTCCTTCTCCTAAGGTCCTCCATGATATTCCTTCTGTTCCACAAATAGGTAAAATCATATGATAATTGACTTTCTCTCCTTGACTTATTTCACTTAGCATAATCTCTTCCAGTCCCATCTATGTTGATGCAAAAGTTGGGTATTCATTTTTTCCAATGGCTGGGTAATATTCCATTGTATATATGGACCACATCTTCTTTATCTATTCATCTCCTGAAGGGTATCTCAGCTCTTTCCGCAGTTTGGCTATTGTGGACATTGCTGCTATGAACATTGGAGGACATGTGCCCCTCTTTTCAATGCATCTGTATCTTTGGGGTAAATACCCAGTAGTGCAATTACTGGGTCATAGGTTAGCTCTATTTTCACGTTTTTGAGGAAACTCCACACTGTTTTCCAAAGTGGCTGTACCAACTTGCATTCCCACCACAGTGTAAGAGGGTTCCCCTTTCTCCACAACCTCTCCATTTGTTGTTTCTTGCCTTGTCAATTTTTGCCATTCTAACTGGTGTAAGGGGGGATCTCAATGTGGTTTTGATTTGAAAATTAAAGGAACTTATTTCCTGAAAATGAATGAAAATTACAGTATATGATTTTTTTTGTTTTGCATTTTGTCTTTTTTAATTTTATTATGTTATGTTAATCACCATATATTACATCATTAATTTTTGATGTAGTGTTCTATGATTCATTGTTTGCGTATAACACCCAGTCCTCCATTCAATATGTGCCCTCTTTAATACCCATCACCAGGCTAACCCCTCCCCTCACCCTCCTTCCTTCTAGAACCCTCAGTTTGTTTCTGAGTCCATAGTCTCTCATGGTTCATCTTCCCCTCCGATTCCGCCCCCCTTCATTTTTCCCTTCTTACTATCTTCTTTTTTTTTTTTTTAACATATAATGTATTATTTGTTTCAGAGGTACAGGTCTATGATTCAACAGTCTTACACAATTCACAGTGCTCACATTAGCACATACTCTCCCTAATGTCTATCAC
>NW_027759870.1:0-299 GCF_054177405.1 Leptonychotes weddellii
GCCCGCGAGCCCCGCCTCCCCGTAGCACCATGTGGACGTGTGCTGGTCTCCCGGCAGGTGCGTCTCAGGCCCTGAGCATCCTGTCTTTGCGTGGCCCCAACCTTCCCAGCGGCTCCTCCCACCCTCAATCACCTCCGATCTCCAGTGCACCCCACATCCTGTTCCACTCGGGGAGCCAGACCTCCCCCAGACTCTCGGCGCTCTGACGTGCAGAGGGGGCAGGTAATGGGCTCCTTTGCTGATCACCTGCTCCAGCTTCATCCAGCCTCTTCCTTCTCTTCCTTTTTTCTTGGCTACTA
>NW_027759871.1:0-299 GCF_054177405.1 Leptonychotes weddellii
GAGTTGGGTGACAAACAAAGAGAGGACGTACAGAATTTAGAGAAATAGAAAGGTTATCGGGGTTACCTATACTAAGGGAGGGGGAATTCTAGTTTCTTTCTTTTTTTTTTTTTTAAAGATTTTATTTATTTATTCATGAGAGACAGAGGCAGAGGGAGAAGCAGGCTCCCCGCGGAGCAGGGATCCCGATGCGGGACTCGATCCCAGGACCCTGGGATCATGACCTGAGCTGAAGGCAGACGCTTAACCGACTGAGCCACCCAGGCGTCCCGGAATTCTAGTTTCTAAAAACAACACCC
>NW_027759872.1:0-299 GCF_054177405.1 Leptonychotes weddellii
AAAATTTTGACATAAGCATAAACTGTTTTAAAAAAGATTTATTTATTTAGAGAGGAAGAGAGAGCATGAACAGGAGGGGCAAAGGGAAAGGGAGAGAGACAATCTCAAGCAGACTCTGTGCTGAGCTGACAGCAGGGCTCGATCTCACCACCCTGAGATCACAACCTGAGTCAAAACCAAGAGTTGGATGCTTAACCTATTATGCCACCCAGATGCCCCATGAAATAAGATAAACTTTCAGAAAGTTAGAAGTACGATACCAGAACCATTTTTTTCCTGAATCATTTGGTAATGTGTTA
>NW_027759873.1:0-299 GCF_054177405.1 Leptonychotes weddellii
TGCCCCCGGCCCTTGGCCATGTCCGCCAACTCCAGCATCAGGAGGTGCTGCTTAGCGACCCCCAGACTCTTCTACCTGCTTCCCCCCCAAAACTGCTGCTCATCACCCGACTATAGCTTCCCAGCCACTGCTTTGTGGTCTTCCTCCAGCCTTGGGACCACACCGTGCACACAAGTGGCTTTTCTAGATCACTTCCTGCGCTAGGAAAGTGCCTCTCCTCTGAGCCGCTCTCCTCCCAGCGGGTGAAAGGTGCGTTTCCTCCCCGCTGCCCTCCTGGTCATGATCGCGGCCACTTCCTG
>NW_027759874.1:0-299 GCF_054177405.1 Leptonychotes weddellii
CGAATGGGGAATTGTAGGGCAGCATTCAGGGAACAGGTGAGGGCTTTTCCCTGGCTTTCGTGATTCCCGTGGAGGGGGGTGAACAACATCCCAGCCTCGGGCGTTACCTGCAGGCCATTCTGCAAGTCACCCGACCCAGGTGCCTCGTGCCCTTTCTCAGCAGGACTGAGGGTGCCCCTTGTGAAAGCGTCAGGTGCGCCGTGTGTGTAGAAGCATCGGACGTGAGGGGGCAGCCCCCTCGCCTTTTTTGTTGGTGATGATGGTAAAGGCGGGCCTCGCCTGGGGGTGACCGTGAGAGA
>NW_027759875.1:0-299 GCF_054177405.1 Leptonychotes weddellii
CACCGGCATCACGGAAACCCATTTCAGCGGACGGCTTGTCCGGAGAGCAAGTGTTCCCGTGGGGCACAGGTGACAGGTGTCCTGTCACCTCTGCTAGTGACTGTCCAGCTACCCCCCCCCCCCCAGCTTTATTGAGAACTAAGTCTTGACCCACTTTGCCTGTTGGATTACAACTTTTCCCTCCTGGGCATCCGGTTGTCCTTGTGCCTCAGTTTCTCCCTGGGACTGCATTTTGCCCATCACTTGTCTCCCTTTGTCATGGGGTCCCCACTGGTCTCATCCCCTGCAAGCTGACTCCT
>NW_027759876.1:0-299 GCF_054177405.1 Leptonychotes weddellii
GCTCCTTCCTTCCTTTCCCTACCCCCTTCCCCATTCCCAAAGCCAGTCGGTTAGCACCTGCTGAAAGATCTGGCTCCAAAACACACTTCAGGTCCCCACTTCCCACCACCTGCTGTCACTTTCTCTTCCTGAGACAACCACAAAAGCCTCCTAACTGGTCGTCTGTCCCCTTCTGTTACATTCTCCATATTCAGAAGACAGTGGGCTCTTGTAAAAATATAAATCACAGGGTGTCATCTCCCTGTTTTAACGGATTCCCGCAGCACTTAAATTATATCTATATTCCTTACTGTGACCCT
>NW_027759877.1:0-299 GCF_054177405.1 Leptonychotes weddellii
ATCTATGCCCCTAACATGGAAGCAGCCAATTATATAAGCCAATTAATAACAAAAGCAAATTCATGATTACTAAACAAGTGAATAATATGAACAACTTTGATTATCTCAGAAATACATCATTAGTTTTATACCAGATATTCAATGAATTAATAGCATCATTTTTAGTGATTAAAATCCCTAATCATAAAATCATCTCAGGGGAAACAAAGGTATATTTGATAAAATTCAATGGCCATTCTTTATTTTTTTTTTAAATAGAACATGCTAGACATAGACTAGAAGATATAGGATAGATACTA
>NW_027759878.1:0-299 GCF_054177405.1 Leptonychotes weddellii
CAAGTTATGCTCTGAGCAATCCTAGGATTTCTTGTTTCAAAGATGGGCAGCCTTATTTACCATGGGCTAAGCTGGAGCAGCAGGATCTTCGGGCAAAATGCCTCGTGGGGAGCATCCCTGGGAAGCCAGCACTCCATCCATCCCTTTCCACTTGTAGGTCACTTCTGCCCTAGGAATCTTTCCTGTCTTGGGAAGATACTTCTCCACAGTTTTGATTTAGGGTGGGGAAAATGCCTTTTTCCTTTCAGTCTCCTATAAAATCAGGAACATAGCATAAATTAATATCTCAGGAAATCATC
>NW_027759879.1:0-299 GCF_054177405.1 Leptonychotes weddellii
CTTATAAGCTGTCATGACGAAATTATGCTCTTTAATTTCTTCTTTTATGTCCTTTTGCTACCTCTTAATCTGTTACCTTACACTTTAAATATGGTAGGTTATTTTTAAGTCTGACTCAATCATCAATTCAAATTCTACCTTTGAAATCTATTAATTTAGCTTTAGCTTCTTGTCCAATTGTACATTTTATTAATTTGTGTTTTTCCATATTGTTAATTTCTTATATTTTCATAAGCCAAAGTATTTTCTGGGGTTTTTCCTTTTTATTGTATTTTTTTTCACTTTTAGTTTTTTTTTTT
>NW_027759880.1:0-4125 GCF_054177405.1 Leptonychotes weddellii
GCCCCGGGGCATCTTGCAGCCGCTGGGCCTTCCCCGGTCCCCTGCCTCATTAGGAAGCAAACCTGATTTGTTTACACCTGTTGGCCAGGCTCCCCTTACTCTGCGGAATGCCATTCCTCGTGTGCCCGAGTGGCACTGTGGGGTGACAGGGCAGCAGACTGACCTCCAGGAAACCAGGCCCCCTCCTTCTTCACCGCTGGCCAGCTTCGAGGGGTCCAGGGGCGGGGCCTCTCTGAGCCTCCCTCCCCCATCGGTAACCAGGGCAGCACTCCCAGGACGCCAGCCTCGCAGGAAAGGACAAGATCATGCCACAAACTCTGAAGGCTTCTGTCCTGGGAAGCGGTCCTATCTCTGCCCCAGCAGCAGCTGACCTTGGACAAACCCCCTCTCCCCTGGCTGCTGTCTGGCCCTCCGCTGTCTCGTGTTTCAGTAGGACAGTGGATGGATGCACCTTGCTGCAAAGGGCGACCCTGTCAGGGGAGAGGGGTCGTCAGTGTGTAAGTGTTGACTTCAGGATGGTCGATGGTCCCACCCGGGGCCACGAGGCCCACAGCTCAGGGCTGCTGCAGGCAGTGAGACCAGGGGTGTGGTGGGAGAGCATTCCACTGGGAGCCGGGAGCCCTTCCACTGCATTGCTCCGCCTGCCTTGGAATGCTCCTCCTCTCCTGGGCCTCAGTGTCCTCCCCTGTAACATGCAGGGTTTGGGCTGGATGTCCACGAATGGCCTCATCCTCTCTCATACTCTTGGAGTTAACGTTGCTGTTTTCAGACCAGCAGCGAGGCAGGCCAGGTGGCAGAGTTAGGGGTCAGCTATCAGTCAGGAGTGTGAAGAACCCCAGGATCCCCTGGGAGAGGTCTCCAGCAGGGCCCAGTGGGACGCATCTATGGAGACATCATCTGTCCACTCATGAGGAAGGATGGAAGGGGCCAAGGAGGTAATGAGGGGGCCCCTTTACTGCTTGCTGAGGACAAGATGGACTGTGGACCATGCTGGCTGGTCTGCCTGGTTTGAATGACAGTGAGACTCCTCTTGCAGAAAATTCTCTCTAATTTGTAAATCAGAAGTGGCTCTGAGCAGGTGGATGCCCGCTGGAACAAGTTCTCTCTAGAAACACCTAAGTTTCCCACTAATGAGCTATGTGACCTTGATTTAAAGTCTATTCTGAGTTCAAGTCTGATATTATAGCCATCCCTGCTGTCTTTTGGTTTGCTATTTGCACTGAATATCTTTGTCCATCTTTTCACTTTCAACCTATCTGTGTCCAAAGTGAATCTCTTGGGGCGCCCGGGTGGCTCAGTCGTTGGGTGTCTGCCTTCAGCTCAGGTCATGGTCCCGGGGTCCTGGGATCGAGCCCCACATCAGGCTCCCTGCCCGGTGGGAAGCCTGCTTCTCCCTCTCCCACTCCCCCTGCTTGTGCTCCTTCTCTACTGTGTCTCTCTCTGTCAAATAAATAAATAAAAATCTTAAAAAAAAAAAAGTGAGTCTCTTGTAGACAGCATATAGTTGGATCATGTGTTTTTATCCATTCTGCCAGTCTCTGTCTTTTGAGTGGAGAGTTTAATCCATCTATATTTAATGCAATTAGTGATAAGGAGGGACTTAATCCTTATCACTAATTTTGTTATTTATATTTTATATGCCTGATAGCCTCATTGCTACTCAGTTCCTGTGTTGCTGTCTTCTTCTGTGCATAGATGATTTTTTGTAGTGAAGTGTTTGGTTTCTTCTCATTTCCTTTTGTGTATATGCTGTAGCTATTTTGTTCGTGGTTACCATGGGGACCACAGCTAACATCCTAAAGTTGTAACACTCTCATTGGAATGTGTACCAGCATAGCTTCAATAATATACAAAAACCCTGCACTGTACAGCTCCATCCCCACCCCCTTCCAATTACTGATGTCACAAAAATACATCTTTGTTCATTGTGTGTCCAAAAACACAGACTAATATTTCTTGAATGCATTAGTCTCTTACATCACATACAAAACAAAAGATGGAGTTAACAAACCAAAGTTACAGTGCTTGCATAATATGTATGTTGGTTCTCTTGCTGGTGTCCCTCAGGTCCACTGGGCTGTGTTCACCTCTTTAAAAATCTCTTTCCTTCTGTTCCTCACACCCATTAATTCCCATGGTCTTATCTTTAAATTCACTGATTCTTCTGCCTGCTCAAATTTGCTTCATAATCCCTCCAGTGATTTTTTTTTTCATTTCAGCGACGTTATGCTTTTCAGCTCTAGAATTTCTTTTTGATGTATTTTTATGTTTTCTACTTCTTTATTGATATTTCCATGTTATTCACATATCATCTTCTTGAGTTTCTACCCACCTGCCTGTAATTCTTCACCCATCTCTCAGATAGTCATTTAAAGGTCATTGTCTACTAAATCTGCCATCTGGTCTTTCTCAAGAACAGCTTTTGTTTATTTTTTCCTTTGAATGGACCATCATTTTTGGCTCTTTGGCGTGCTTTGTGTTTCTGTTGCTGTTGAAAACTAAACATTTGAATCTTACACTATGGTAACTTCAGAAATTAGAGTCTTCCTCCCCCTTCTCCAAGGTTCGCTGGGGTTTTTTTGTTTGTTGGATTTTTACAGACTGTCTCTGTGCCAGGGATCAGCCTGAGGTATAAACTTAAGGTCTTCTCAGGCCTTGCCTGAGCCTGTGCCTTCTCCTGGGCATGGACAGTAACTTTCTGAATTCCTCTGTACATGCATTGCTTCAGAATGTCCTTGTCCTTGAATGTCTGGCTCCAAAAAGAGGAAAAAGAGAAAAGTTAAGGGGGACAAATGCACCAGCCCTTTAGGTCCCCTGAAGTCCCTTCAGCCAGAGGAGGGGAGGCTTGCCCCACTAGTGGTGGGAGTCACAACAGTAGCTTCTCACCTCTGTGTCTGTACCCCCACAGTCACAAGCACATATGTCAGCCATCAGGGCACAGATCTGGATATTTGGAGGACAGTCCTATTGCCACTCTCATTCCCACAAGCTGCATGCAAGTTGCTCTAGGAGCAACAAGCTGCATGGGGCTGGGGCCGGGGCTGGGGGCTGGGTAGCCACTATCAAGCCAAGAGCTGAAATTAAGCAAAATTAACTATAGCTTATTGGCCAAGACTTCCTCTAGGGGAAGTTGGGAGCCTTCTAAAGGACAGCAGATTTCCAAAATCATTACATCAGACAGATTCTGCCAGTACTTTTTGTTTTTGTTTTTTTTGGTCTAGTGGGAGAGAAAGATTTCAAGGGCTTCCTACTCCACCATCTTCCCTGGGCTATGTGACCTTGAGACAGTTACTCAAGCCCTCTGGCTCTCTGATGCCTTGCCTGTGAAAGTAAGGGGGTTGGACCAAGGATTTTGAAGATCCTTTCAACTCTAAAAGCCTGGGATTCTATACCTATAATAATAGTAGCTCCAATACTACTGGACTCTTGGGAAAACGAGATGAGATCAGCCATAATGCATAACTATTTGCATTTCCCCCCTTTATTTAGTTTCTGCTAATATGCTTTGTTTTATTCCCCTCCACCTCTAACTTATTAGAGGACATATCTGGGTTTCTGTGGCCTCATTAGCTTTCATTCTCTTCCTGATAAAGCCGGACCCTCCCCACTCTCAGCCCTGTGTTTGGGTGGGATGAACCTCACTCATGAGATGGACGCCGATCAGCCTAAAGCCAATCTGCACATTCCAACCCCCTGTGATTTCTTTTTTTTTTTTACTAGATTACGGGTTTATTTTTTTTTATTCTTATGTTAATCCCCATACATTACATCATTAGTTTTAGATGAAGTGTTCCATGATTCATTGTTTGTGCATAACACCCAGTGCTCCACGCAGAATGTGCCCTCCTCAATACCCACCACCAGGCTAACCCATCTTCCCACCCCCCTCCCCTCTAGAACCCTGTTTGTTTTTCAGAGTCCATCATCTCTCATGGTTCGTCTACCCCTCCGATTTCCCCTGCTTCATTCTTCCCCTCCCGCTACCTTCTTCTTCTTCTTTTTTTCTTAACATATATTGCATTATTTGTTTCAGAGGTACAGATCTGAGATTCAACAGTCTTGCACAATTCACAGCGCTTACCAGAGCACATACCCTCCCCAGTGTCTATCACCCAGTCACCCCAT
>NW_027759881.1:0-299 GCF_054177405.1 Leptonychotes weddellii
ACCCACGCATCCATACACCCACGTACCCACACCCACTCACCCACGCATCCATACACCCACGTACCCACGCATCCACGCACCCACGCATCCATGCATCCACGCATCCACATGCATCCACGCATCCATACATCCACGCATCCATGCACCCACGCACCCACACATTCACACACCCACGCACCCACTCACCCACGCATCCATATACACCCAGGCACCGTGCACACATGCGCCCACGCACCCACGCACCCAGGCGCCCAGGCATCCACACATCCACCTTACCAGATGCCCACTGCACAGGACGC
>NW_027759882.1:0-299 GCF_054177405.1 Leptonychotes weddellii
GGATCCTGAAGAACAGACCTCTGGGCATGTGATTGTGGAATTCCTTATTATAGCAAGAGGGCCCGAAATTGCCAGTCATCTCGACTCAAATAGCATCCGAGGGCATGACTGTACAAGGTTGCTATTATCCGAACAGCTCCGAATCTTCCCTTCCCCGTGGAAAACTCCCTTTTCCTCCTCACTTAGGACCTGCCGACATAAAGGAATGGTCGGAAGAGTCTGAAAGGCTGTTTCCTCTATTTAGAGAAAGAGAAAATAAAAACACAGAAATGGAGGTATTTCTTACAAATCACACTCCA
>NW_027759883.1:0-299 GCF_054177405.1 Leptonychotes weddellii
CGTGCAGCATGACCATCGGTGATGGAGGTTGGCCTCTGCCTGTCTGGTTTGTCATCATCAACCTCCAGGTCCCCTGTCCTGGGCTCTCTGCCCAAGCATCCCATTGCCACACAGGCCCCACGAGAAACCGAGGCTCACAGCCAGCCTGCAAGCTCCCACCAGAAGCCCGCACCCCACGGGCTGGCTACGCCCCCCCCCCAGTGGAGACACAGAGGGTGGCCCCACTGAGTCCCCATGTGGATGGTTGTTCCACTATTGTGTTACCAGCGTCTCAGGGCAGAGTTGCCTTCAGCTTAGCG
>NW_027759884.1:0-299 GCF_054177405.1 Leptonychotes weddellii
AAGATTATTCTGGCCTCATAAAATATATTGGGATGAATCCCTTCCCCCTTATTTTCCAAAAAGTTTTGTGTAAGATGTTTTTTCTTTTCTTTTTTTTTAGTTTTTATTTTTTTAGATTTTATTTATTTATTCATGAGAGACAGAGAGAGAGAGAGAGGCAGAGGGAGAAGCAGGCTCCCAAGGAGCAGGGAGCCCGATGTGGTACTCGATCCCAGGACGCTGGGATCATGACCTGAGCTGAAGGCAGACGCTCAACCATCTGAGCCACCCAGGCGCCCCAGATGTTTTTTCTTTTAAAT
>NW_027759885.1:0-299 GCF_054177405.1 Leptonychotes weddellii
AGTGACGTCCCTCAGCTGAGCCGACTTCTAAAAGTTCCAATTTTGTGCTCCGCGGCTCTATCACTTGCCAGAAGCGGTGGACAGAGGCCCCCTCCCCCAATATCTGTCCTCCCTAGTATCACCTCGGATTCACTTCTCCGCACGTCCTACCTTCCAGAAAGTGGTTGCTTTTCTGTTCAGAGAGTTGTTGCTATTCTTTTCTTTGATCTCCTATTGAGTTTGTAGGTGTTCAGAATGGTTTGATCCCTATCCAGCTGAATTCCTGAGAAGAGACGAAATCCAGGTCTCCTACTCCTCCG
>NW_027759886.1:0-299 GCF_054177405.1 Leptonychotes weddellii
ATGAGCATTCCTCATATCTGCACACACAGAAGTCAGTGCTGACTACGGGGGAGGACCGAGCCTCTCTCTCTGTTTATGAGCAATTTTCCTGCACAATAGTCTCTCACTTGCCTTTCAGTTCTAGAAACAATTGTCCCTCTGGATGTCAGATAAAGATAGAATTGTCTCAAAGATGAAGTCCAGACATGCAATAATGTGTTTCCAGCACTCAGGCATCCACTTCATCTTCCTGAACGAGCATCAGGATTTGTGCAGCCAGACACCCGAGTCTATTCCTGGAGTGGCAGCTCATGAAAGGG
>NW_027759887.1:0-299 GCF_054177405.1 Leptonychotes weddellii
TTTTTAAAGATTTTATTTATTTATTTGAGACAGAGAGAATGAGAGAGACAGAGAGCACATGAGAGGGGGGAGGGTCAGAGGGAGAAGCAGGCTCCCCGCTGAGCAGGGAGCCCGATGCGGGACTCGATCCCGGGACTCCAGGATCATGACCTGAGCCGAAGGCAGTCGCTTAACCAACTGAGCCACCCAGGCGCCCAAGATTTTATTTTATTTTATTTATTTTTTAAGATTTTGTTTTTAAGTAATCGCTACACCCATTGTGGGGCTTGAACTCACAACCTCAAGATCAAGAGTCATAT
>NW_027759888.1:0-299 GCF_054177405.1 Leptonychotes weddellii
GATACGAAAATCATATTGGAATTTAGTACTAAAATTACAATTACCATATGTTTAAAATGTCATTTGTTCTTTGTTCTCTGGTTGTGGTTTTGAGGGAAAAGGGGAGAAACCAAAGAAAAGTAAACTCGCCCCCTCCAAAAAATATTTAAAATTCAAAAAATCATTAATAGGCTTTTCCTGGAAGAAAGGGACATAGAATAATTTGTGTTTGAAAAAATGTTTATCCTCAGAACTAACAAAAGGGAATGCAGACTTAAATAACATTTTTGGCTATCAGATTTGCAAGATTTTCACTGCTA
>NW_027759889.1:0-299 GCF_054177405.1 Leptonychotes weddellii
GGACCAGTCATGAGTACTGGTGTGGTCCCAGTTTAACCTCATCACCCCACAGGTTAGCTAACCCACATAGACATAATAGTTTTAGGCTATTTTTGCTCTGATGAAAGGTATTATATAATCCGAAAGATATGATTCATCTGTCTGTTGCCACATCCAGGATTAAGCTGCAAGTGAGGGGGTAAGGATTTTTTTTGACACCCCTAAGACCCTCAGCTTGCCTCTAAGACACTTTTTGCTCTCTCCTACCAGCCTGGCTCCACCTGGGGACCGCTAGGTCGGAGCTGTTTCCCCTACCTCTC
>NW_027759890.1:0-299 GCF_054177405.1 Leptonychotes weddellii
AGGCTCCTGAGATGCGCCTCCCCGCAGAAGCTCTGTGCCCTCCCCGGCCTGCAGTGCCCCCGCCCCACAGCGAGTTCGTGCAGGGCTGGCCCCTGACTGTGGAGGGACTCCGGTGTCAGGCCAGCCTGTGCCCTGTGGGCGGGGGGAAGCCAGCTGCGGAAAAACTCCCCTCACATAGGGTCGGGGGCAGTAAATAAAGGGCAGGTTCGAGTCCTCAGCTGGAGCTATGGCCAGGAACTGGGGTGGAGGGAAGACGGGGGGCAGTGGCAGGAGTTCTGCAGGGTGGAGATGGCCCAGAC
>NW_027759891.1:0-4124 GCF_054177405.1 Leptonychotes weddellii
AAAAAGAAGATAGTAGGAAGGGAAAAATGAAGGGGGGAAATCGGAGGAGGAGAAGAACCACGAGAGACTATGGACTCTGAGAAACAAACTGAGGTTCTAGAGGGGACGGGGTGTGGGGGGATGGGTTAGCCCGGTGATGGGTATTAAGGAGGTCACGTACTGCATGGAGCACTGGGTGTTATATGCAAACAATGAATCATGGAACACTACAGCAAAAACTGATGATGTAATGTATGGTGACTAACATAACATAATAAAATAAAATAAAAAAAAAAATGCACCCTCCTCACGAAGACACTGCTGCGGAGAGCCCGACCAAAGGGACTTTCTCTGCAGAGGGCCATTCTCCGTGAAGGAGCGCTGCTCTCGCTCAGGGAAGGCAGAGGCACCTCGCTCTGGCATTTGCAGGGAAGCAGGGGCTGGAAGCCCTCACAGCCCCAGGGGCCAGTAACCACGCTGGATTTCTTGTCACTGGTCTGAAGGGCGGCAGAGACGGGGGACGTGGCTCACTGCTGGGCTGCAGACAGATGGGCTGGCGTTGGTGTGTCCTCCGTGCACAGGGCAGCCCTGGGTGGCTGACCCCAGCCCTGGAGCATCCTCTGAGGCACAGTGATTTGTCAAAAATTGAGAGCAATGCAATAACCTGATGGGAAAAATTAACAGTATCTCATTTACTTGGCCGTGCCCTCAGAAATGGGAAAGGAAAAGAGAGTGCTCCCTTTCTTTAGCTCTGGAGTTTCCCTAGTGTTAAATAACAAAAATTCAACCGAGTACATTTTAAAGATCTAATTGGCTTTATTAATCCATCATGAATCAGGCAGCATCGCATCTAACAAGGAGAGGGTTGCTCCAAAGGGTTACAGAAAAGGAAAGATTTTTAAGCGTAGAGAGGGAGCCAAAAAAAAGGAAATCATTAGCAAACAGTCCATCGTAAGGCTGCCTTCCTACGGGGAATGGAAGGGGTCTATCAGTAAACTTCCTCGTGCCAACCAGGAAATTGCTATGGCCACTGGTTGAAGGTTGCAGTTCTGGGGGGTGTGAAACTGCAGTTAGGTTAGGTAGTAAGTCTCGGTTTACTGACTTAGGGCTTTGATCTAAATGACACCATCTGGGGTGTGTGTGTAGGTTGGGTGGGGGTAGGAGCTGCTGCTTGGGGTGGAGAGAGTGAAGGAGGGAGGTTAACTTATACAGGGAGGATGGTAGGTGGCAGGTGATGAGAATGGCAAAGATCCACATCCTACTCCCACCTGGAGCCTAGGACAGCAGGACCCCCCTGGGCGGGGGTGACAGAGACCTTAAGGGACTGAGGGACCAGAGTGGCCTTGGCAGCCTCTGGGAAGACCTGGTGGGCGACCTGGCTATGAGGGAGAGGAGCCCAAGAGCCATGTGCTTTTGGTTTGTCGGTGAATCTCTATAAACCCAAAGGGGCTGAAGACCAAAAGTCTTCGCCCCAGTTCCTGGATTTCATGAATCTTAAAGAAGGGCCCTCAGTTCCAGAAAATGACCGAGAGAGGAAGAATGGGTAGGGGCTTAGCCAGATCTATTGATATGTGTTTTATTGATTTTTATCTTAATAATATTTACCTTAAAATATCGATTTCATTACATACAACGTATTTATTATATAACAACGACATGGTTATTAGATGACATTATATTTCCATACTTCGAATATAATAACAAAATAAGTAAATGCATATCACTAAATAATGTATTTATTTCGATTGTATAATATTGCTCCCGCAGTGTTTTCACTATGGGGAATTTTGAACAAACACAGAAGGAAATGGAACAGTGCGTGTTCTCAGCACATTGTGATGCTAATGGTTCCTTTCTGTTGACTACCTGCTCACTGGCCTCAGCCAGACTCTCTGAGCAAGGCACGACCAAGGCCTTCTGGAACTTTCCACATTCATGCCCCTGTTGGGATGAAGTCTTCCTCTTCTGGCTTGGAAGAGCCAGACACAGGCCCCCCATCCGCCCCACCCCCGAGCCCTAGGGCGTGGGGAGCATCATGCCGCCCCCGCCCCCCACGTGCTCCTGGGAGTGGGTCTGTGCCACCCGGCCTCCACCGTCCAGACAGCATGTGAGTGGCATGAATGCTGTAGCCACACAAGTCCTGGCTTGGCTGGTCTTTGGACCTCCAGTGCGGAGGTCTCCAAGCAAAAAGCCAGAGCTTTGGCAAAAAGTAAGCATTTTATTTGAATAGTTCTCTCCAGTTCCCCCTTGCCTTGAAGGTGTGAGATCCGAACCTTTGCTTACTTGCCCACCTCTTCAAGCAGGTAAGAACAGCCTAAACCAATTTGTCCATACTTTATGGAAAGTGTTGCTAGCATCCTCCCATTGCAGAACCTTGTATGTCTTCTTTCCTAATCCTCCCTACCAGGTGGTGTCTTATAATGAAAGCAAATCTCTAGCTGATTGTTGGCAAAAGAACAGTTACCAGCAGGCCCCCCAAAAATGCACCACCTATACCTATGGTTTGGGTAGAGTCCCTACTCACCGCCCTTCAGGAAGGATTTACTCTGAGACACACATAAGAACATTCTGACGGCAGGATCAAGTAACCTTCTGGGCGAATGCGGCAGTAGATTCTCTGCTAAATGTCTTTTGGGGTGGAGGGTTTGTCCCCAGAGGGAAGTCCGAGGCTCCCAGACAGGCACAGCCCATTCATGCAAGTCCAGAAGACGTGTTTCCAGGAAACCACACAGCCTCAATACCAGTAAGCGCACAAGGGAAAGTCATTTCTAAGACTCCATCCAGTACCAGCGATTGAGCCCTGGGGTACAGATTTAACCAGAACATGGAGTCTCTGCCGCTGAAGGGCGGACCCCTGAGTGTAGTTCTCTGAATGCTAACCAAGCCCTCCTTGAGAATGGACTAGAGTTAATTCACACACATATATCGGCTCCATCTTTACTGAACCGTTTGAACGTGAATCCTGGGCACTCTATCACCAGTACCGTGTCAGAAGAGTATTTGTTGAGGGCGCCTGGGTGGCTCAGTTGGTTAGGCGACTGCCTTCGGCTCAGGTCATGATCCTGGAGTCCCGGGATCGAGTCCCACATCGGGCTCCCTGCTCGGCAGGGAGTCTGCTTCTCCCTCTGACCCTCCCCCCTCTCATGTGTTCTCTCTCATTCTCTCTCTCTCAAATAAATAAATAAAATCTTTAAAAAAAAAAAAAAAGAAGAGTATTTGTTGAATGAATGAATTGGTTTTCCGTTTCTTGAAATCAGAAGACCTCGGTCTTAGGGCCACCAGACGTGCAGAGAAGGAAGCGTCGTGGGCCATAGGGTACCTTGGGCCATGAGACAGGTGACAGGGTCTCCTCGTGGGTAGGACAGAGCTGTTGATCCTCAGTGGTGCTCGCCGGTGGGAAGGATGCTACTTCTGACCAGCAGAGACCAGCGTTAGCCTCTCCTGGGAGCATTGCAGGGAAACACCTGGAATTCACTTCTCAGGTCTCCTGTGTTTCCCTTGGGAGGTCTTTCTTCAACGCCTGGGCGGGGTGTTGTCACCTGCCGTTCATACATACGTATGTACATTTGATGCTAGGTGTTGAGAAAGTAAGAAGCAGAAGGAGGGAGAAGAGTCTGGGTGGCTGGAGAGCGTGGAGTGAGCAGGGAAGGACCCGATAGGAGGCAGAGGGGCAGCCGGGCTTCTTCTTCTTCTTTTTTTTTTTTTCCATTTTGACCCAATGTTTATTGTCCTTTTACAACATGTCATTTTTGGTTTAGAAACTGCTTGTGATTAGTTTTCCAACATTGACTCAAAAGCATGTAAAATAAAATCAACCTACTCTCTTCTTATGGAGATATAATTGAAATATAACATTGTGTAAGTTCAAGGTGTACATGGTATTGATTTGATACATTTATATATTCTAATATGATTACCCCTGTTAGCGTCAGCTAACCCCTCTATCGTGTCACATAATTACTGTTTCTTTTTTGTGGTGAGAACAATTAAGATCTAGTCTCTTAGGAACTTTGACGTTTATAATACAGTATTGTCTAGAATCACTATACTGTGCATTAGCTCTCGGGGTTCACTGATCTACTGGTTGCAAGTTTATATCCTTAAACCACATCTCCCCAGATCTTCCACCCCCTCTCAGCCCCTGG
>NW_027759892.1:0-299 GCF_054177405.1 Leptonychotes weddellii
GTGGTCCCAGCCCCACTCACCTGGAAGGAACAAGAGCCCATGTTCGCTGAACACTTGCTATGAATCAGGAGCCAAGGCAAGCATGTGACCTGTCTCATCGCTTTTTAATTTATTATTTGGAACCTTTGATTGTGGAAATGTTCGAAGGTAATCAAGACCAGACAGGCTGGTAATGAAGCCTGGGCCCTCCCCCAGCTTCTGTAGTGACTGAGCATCTATCCCTGCTGACTTTCTTTTCTTCCTCCTCTTCTGTCTTCTCTGTGTCCTTCCCTCCCTCGCTGCTGGAATGTCTAAAGCAA
>NW_027759893.1:0-299 GCF_054177405.1 Leptonychotes weddellii
TGTCTGTCAGCACAGCAAAATGCCATTTAGTTAATACACATCTTGATTTTAGGGAGGTGTATTGAAAGGGGTAATAGCTCCTTCAATATTTGTGGTTTTTGGGGCGCCTGGGTGGCTCAGTTGGTTAAGCGACTGCCTTCGGCTCAGGTCATGATCCTGGAGTCCTGGGATCGAGTCCCACATCGGGCTCCCTGCTCAGCGGGGGGTCTGCTTCTCCCTCTGCCCTCTTCCCTCTCGTGCTCTCTGTCTCTCATTCTCTCTCTCTCAAATAAAAATAAATAAAATCTTAAAAAAAAAAA
>NW_027759894.1:0-299 GCF_054177405.1 Leptonychotes weddellii
ATAGGTGGAAAAAAATAGAAGACAGGAACATGTTTATAGGTTATAAAAAATACTTCAGCTTTGGGGTGCCTTGGTGGCTCAGTTGGTTGAGCGTCCAACTTTTTTTTTAAATTTTATTTATTTATTTGACAGAGAGATGGAGAGAGAGCACAAGTAGGCAGAGAGGCAGGCAGAGGGAGAGGGAGAAGCAGGCTCTCCGCTGAGCAGGGAGCCCGATGTGGGGCTTGATCCCAGGACCCTGGGATCATGACCGAAGGCAGCCGCTCAACCGACTAAGCCACCCAGGTGCCCCAAGCATC
>NW_027759895.1:0-299 GCF_054177405.1 Leptonychotes weddellii
TGGAAAAAATAAATGTATCAGAATTCACACTGCTGGGTAGATGTTGAACTTGGAGAGGTTGCTGTATGTTGAACTGAGCTCTAGATTTAGCATTTCAGTCGTTATTTTTTTCAATGACCATTTTTTAATGTTCTGATTAGAGACTTTGGAGTTTTTTCTTGACTAAAACACTCAGATGATGAATAGCACTTCGGAAGGGAAGACCGTAGTAGACACTGCTGGAGTTTCTCTTCAATCCTCCTCGGTTATTTTGACTAGCTCTGAGCATCCTTTGTCAGCTTCTGTAAGCTTTACTTCTA
>NW_027759896.1:0-299 GCF_054177405.1 Leptonychotes weddellii
CCAAGATTTACCCTATAGAAATTAAAATCATTATTGCAACTATAATTTGGCAGCCCATCCTATTCAATTCCTGAAGGTAGTTATGTATTCAAACTTTTATTAATAAAATAGAATTATACATTTAGAATTATTAAAATTATTATGGTCTAAGTGGACAAGATTATTTATTGATATCAAGTATATGTTTTCATCAAGTTTAGATGTTGGTCTCACAATTTGGCCAAATTCTGCTTTATAGATTCAGTTCAGCTTCAGCCTATTTAAAGAGCAAATCACTCTCATTTCTGTCATTGCTGAAT
>NW_027759897.1:0-299 GCF_054177405.1 Leptonychotes weddellii
GGGACGCAAGGGTTGGTCTGAATCTGGGAAACCTGAAGGAGGCATGCTGTTCTAGTGAATCTCTCCTACCTTCTTTACATAATATCTTACCCTTTTTTTAAAAATCTGTATTTTGTTTTCAACTACAAAAGTAATACTTGTTCACTGTAAAAATTACAACCACACAAAGTGCTTAGAGAAAAAGAAAGAAAGAAAGAAAGAAAAAGAATTTTGCCCCATTCCCTCCTCCCTACGATGTAAGAAACCCTTAAATTTGGTGTAAATCCTTCTAGTTCCATTAGCATACATATATAAAGTTT
>NW_027759898.1:0-299 GCF_054177405.1 Leptonychotes weddellii
GGGACGTGTTGGCTTCAAGGACACAAGGGGCCACAGACCCGGGAGAGGAGGTTTATTTACTTCGTGGAGCTTAATTGTGTCGCCGATAAAACGAAAATACCCTCGTGCGAGGCCTGAGGCCTGGGGATGCCAGGGGGCCGCCTGGACACCACAGGCTCCTGCAGGGGACAGGGCTGTGCCACCATCTGGGGTCTCTTATCCTCACCTCACTGTCAGAACAATGGAGACGTCATTTTTGAAATTTGCTTAATTTTTGCTCATTAAAAAAGAACGCTTGGCAATTTTAGACACGTTAAGAA
>NW_027759899.1:0-299 GCF_054177405.1 Leptonychotes weddellii
AGCCAAACCTGAAATCGGGCCTCTGGCAGTTTGGTTGAGAGCCTCCCTCTGACCCAGGCTCTTCCTGCCTCCTGAGTGTGGACCTGGCTCCCGGCCCTCACGGCAGAGCTGGCATGCCTTGGCCTGCATCCCCTGGGCCTGCAGTGAGGCCAGGGAATCTGTGTTTTAAAGAGCTCCCCAGGAGACTCTAGCAGGGGGGGTGGGGGTTCCTGAGGACCATCTTCTCTGCTGGAGGGAGGAACATGCCCATGGGGAACAACATCACCCCCCAGCCCCTGCCCAAATACCCAGGTCCCAGC
>NW_027759900.1:0-299 GCF_054177405.1 Leptonychotes weddellii
TGAATGTGCTCATTTGGAGCTCAGTTTTTCTGCTTACAGTACAAAACAACTTCCTAAAACTCCTAGGCAGGAACACTACTGTTTTGATGATCTGTGATTGGATGAACTCATCAATCTCAGTTGGTAATATCCCTTTTTTTCTCCTTGGTAAGGTTTTAAAAAAATTCAAGAACAGATGCATTTTTCTAGTCTTACACAGGCAGTTTCATTCCAAATGTCTCCTGAGAAGCGTACACCATATACAGGAATCCGTCTTCGTCCTTCTCTCTTTCATACACTTCAGAAATCGGCGTGGACAC
>NW_027759901.1:0-299 GCF_054177405.1 Leptonychotes weddellii
TCAGGGGGGACAGGGACTGGCAGCCGAGCCAGATCCCACCCAGGCTGTGGGGGAGCAGAGGCAGCGGCGGGGCCGGCCCTGAGGCCCAGCTCCTGGCTTCCCGACTGAGGTCTGGGCTCAGAGACAACCTTCGGGAAAGGCCCGTAAATCGCCTGGAGCTGATGGAGAGGGACGGGGCCACACCACCCAGCGGCATTTGGATTCCGGCATGTTTATGGGCTTCGGAGACGCTTGCCAGGTGGAGACGGAGTCCTCAGCCTATTAATTTGCTAGTTAATCATGCAGGACATTTGGTAATT
>NW_027759902.1:0-4124 GCF_054177405.1 Leptonychotes weddellii
AACAACAACAACAACAACAAAAAACCAGAATGTGATCAAATATGATCTATATGGTATATAGATCAGTGCCACACACTAGATTTGGGGTGTATTTTAGTCTTTTAGAAGAAAGTGCCTCCCAAAATTTTAAAGAAAGAAAAACTTATATATGTACAAAAATAAGGGTTGATACGATGAAGGGATAGAATATGACTTCCAGAAAGTGGTCGCTTTTCTGATGAGAGAGTTGTTGCTCTTCTTTTCTTCGATCTCCTGTTGAGTTTGTAGGTGTTCAGAATGGTTTGATCCCTATCCAGCTGAATTCCTGAGAGGAGACGAAATCCAGGTCTCCTACTCCTCCGCCATCTTGCTCTGCCCCTCTACATATAAGCTTTTTAATTATATGTTCTATTTATTTTTTCCTCCTTCCCCCTGGGAGTTTTCCTAACTGACTAATGACTTAATTCATTCTTCTGCCTCGATAACTGCTACTCATGTTGTGCTCTTAAACTATTTTTTTTTTTAGTTCATATCTCTACTCTTTATTTAAGTTACTTCAGGCAGAATGAGGGGACTGCCACCCCACAGATGGAAGCAGGGTCAGAAATGCATTCTTTTACTGACAGAGGAGGCAATAATGATGGCTTCTAACATACATTTTTAAGTGATATTCATTTTACATTTTCCTATCAGAATGATTTATTTTAGTATACTGGGAGAATACACAAAAAGCCAAAGAAGAAAACAATTACCTGTAATCTCACTAAAGTTATTAGCATTATTAAAAGTCCATATAGATCTTCTAGGAAATTTGTCTGCTTCTTTCTAACATACTTATCAATTTGGTTTAAAAAGTTGGATTACACATATTTTTGTAATTTTATTTGATTAATAGTCTGTGAAAATATTTAATCATTAAATACTCTTCTCTAAAATGACATTAATAAATATTATAGCTGCATAGTATTCCATTATGTAGATAAATAAAAATTAATTAATTTCATAATGGACATCTGAGATATCTGTAATAGTTTGCCATTACACATGTCATGGACAAAACCATCTTTTTTACATAAATTACTTTGCCTATTTTTAGTTTTTATTGAACATGTATTCCTAAATGGTACAGTGCTGGGCGATTTTTTTTTTTTACAACTTTTTTTCCCCTTGAGATATTACAAACATAGTGAAGTGCATGGATCTTAAATTCATGGCTCAATGAATTTTTACATATGTGTATCCTTGTGTAACCACCACACACTGTAAGATGTATGACATTTCCAGGTGGGTCAGGTTTTAATGGCTACTGATACATATTGAGAAAAATGTATCAATTTAAATTTTATTTGAGCCTTTTTTCCTTTGTACCCTCTCTAATCTTGATTCTTTTCTGCTCAACTCTTAAAATTTTGATATACAAATTTGTAGACAATTATTACCGCTATTGTTTGTAAATAAAATTACCATTCTCCTAGAGAGAAAAAAAAAAACTAATTGTATGTTTTATCACAGTATTACCTGTCTTCTGGTGTCAGCTTATGACTTTGTCTGAATTTTCTTTTGGGAGATTTTATTATAATCAGTCCTATAGTATTGAGTCCTCTCACTGTGGGACCAAAAAAAAGGCTAAAAATTTTGATGGTGTTTTACTAAAAAATTAAATAAAGCAATTTGTTGGCATCTAAATTTTTGAATATAAAAACTTGACAACTCTTATCCTTCCCAACACAACTTGGAAATTTCTACCAGTTTTGCATACCATTTAAAGTTATTTGTGGCTAATACTCTATCATTTTTACAACTGCTGACAGAGTTAAGTCAAAGAATAAATACAAGAAAAGAGTAGTAGCAGGCCAACACTGGAAACTACAGAACTAAGTCATTGTCAAAAATCCAACTTAATTATCACCATGAGGCAGTATTAATTCACATCATTCACGTATTAGGTTCTGAAGAGCAATATGAATGGTTGCAGAAATAAAACTGTATCTACTTGACTCTACTGTTGAAGAGGAGATATATAACAAAGCTAAAGACCAAGTAAATTTTTTGAGAGCCCAGGGAAGTTATATTATGAGATCAAATCAAAAATACATATGCTCAATTGTATAAAAATTTCAAAGAATACTTAGTAGTGTAAAGCTCATCTACACGACCATTCACAAATGGAGAACCCCAAGAATACTTGATTAATAAAGATTTTAAAAGGTAAGATGAGATGAGAACGTCTGAAAAACAAAATCAGAGGTCTAAAGAAGTTATCAATCACATTCAATTGAGATTCATGGTCTCAGTGTTTATTCTATTTACATGAGAAAAGAAATGAAGAGATAGTGCTTTGGGTCACTGTAATGCACCCAGGCACCTTTTTCTCTGATTGTTTTGTCAGTGTGAGCAGGAAGCTGTTCTTGACTTCCTTCACTGCCTTAGAGCCAATGTCTATAGGAGTTAAAGACTGAAGACAATGTCTCTACACATGGGACTGTAAATATAGAAACATTTGAGCTGCCTTTTGAATGCAGTTTATTTTCCTGAAAGCAAAAAGAAATCACTCTTTCTGAAGCCTCAGCTGCTTTGGAGACTTCTCTGTCACTGTGAAATCAATCTAGCCAGAGTCATTTTGAAAACTGGCTATCCGTTTCCTTCATTTCCACATGAAAGCATTTTTGGTACTTATTCATACCAAAAGCAGACTTGGTGCTACAAGCTTCCGGTTAAGATTCTACTTGTTTTATTTTTCAAAATAGTTTTAAGTTTACATTTGGAAATATATTTCAAACACTGTGTCTACAAAGAGATCGGCTTGTAAGAAAAGCATATTGAAAACCCCTGGAAACCTCCTAAAATGCTAGAGTTGTTTCTTTTACTTGTTAGTCAAGTTGTAATGTTAAGTCTGGTCATTGCTAATGGGTTTAGTGCCATCAGTGATAAAAATAGATATTCGGAGCAGTTTCTTTCCAGGTGTGTTTAACAGTCTCCAGAGGACAGGTGGCCATGGTAAGTGCTCTGCTCACCACCAGCAATGGGAGAGACTTTAATGATATCGCTAATTGCTTATTTGTAGGCACCTAGAAAGAAAGTAGCTGTAACATCATTTCCCACATAATAATTGCAACTGCTCTTCTCAGTCACTCTTAACTCAGGCTGTGTATTACCATCCTTACCCTGTATTTCCTGTTACTTTACCGTAAATAAGCTGGCACCACCATGGGGGAGACTAGAGATCACCAGAAGGGAGAAAGTCATCAGAAAACTGAAATATATTTAGAGAAATATTGATTGAATATTACTAAAGCAACATTACTGCTTTCCTGAGATGACTGTTGGAAGACACCTGGAACTTGTATGCTTAAACAGAACGACCAAGTAGAAAATATTGCTCTGGGTTGGAGCCCTAGATTTTGCCTCCATCTTTCAGCTCTGATCACATAATATGTAAACTAGGTATTCACTGCTTCTTTTAACTTTCAATCTAACTTTTGGAGACACTGAATGTATAAACCATTTCCTGTTAGAAAAAGTAAGCATTATACTTACATTTTGGGTATTGGAGAAATCAATCCAAATCTTTTCTGAAACTCAAACTATAGAGACTTATGCTTAAATACTGTATTTGAAGTATGATAAACAAATGGCCTTATTATTTTATAAGGGGTGTACATAATTCAGTGTTCATTAATCATTTCTGTTTTCATAGGAGTTAAGGAAAAAGAAATAACATAGGATGGAAGAGGGTAGCCTTGTATTTACGAAAGCGAAATGTGAAACTTGATAAATTATTTTCAGAAATTTAAATAAACCAGTTCAGTAGAGTGTGTTTTTTTGTCTACAGGAAATTGGAGAAATGTATACTTCAGACCAACATGTAATGACTATGTTAATTGTAATTAGCACTGCAAACATATTATTGTCCGAATGACAAAAGTGGTAACTACTGACCTTACACAGAGCATTCATTTGCTTTTCCTCTTTTTTAGTATGGCAATTAATATAATATAAATTCTGGAAACAATAAAAGTAGAATGTCACTGTATTCTGCTACTAAATTCAAATACAGGGGTGCCAACTCTTGATCTGGGGGTTGTTAAGTTCAAGCCTCACATTTGGTGTAGAGAATACTTAAAAATAAAATCTTTTTTTTTTTT
>NW_027759903.1:0-299 GCF_054177405.1 Leptonychotes weddellii
TTTCTTTTTCTATTCTCTGCAAAAGTTTATATAAGATAGAAATAACCTGTTTCTTTTTTCCCCGTCTTTTTCTTTATTTTGTTTTTCCATCATAAGTGTTCTCTTTAATCCCCATCACCTGTTTCACCCATCCCCCCACCCCCCTCCCCACTGGTAACCATCAGTTTATTCTCATAGTTAAGACTCTGTTTCTTAGTTTCTCTCTCTCTCTCTCTCTTTTTTCCTTTGCTGGTTTGTTTTGTTTCTAAAATTCTACCTGTGAGTGAAATCATATGGTATTTGTATTTCTCTGACTGACT
>NW_027759904.1:0-299 GCF_054177405.1 Leptonychotes weddellii
CACATTACTAAACAAGTGCTGGCTCATAAAAGAAATCAAAAGATAAATTTTAAAGATACCTAGACAAAAATGAAGACAAGATACAACATACCAAAATCTCTGGGACACAGCAAATGCAGTTTTAAGAGGAAAGCTCATAGCAATAAAGGCCTAACTCAAGAAATAAGAGAAATATCAAATAAACAATTTAACTTTTCTCCTTAAAGGACCTGGAGCTGGGGGAGAACATGTAAGTCCAAAGTTACAGAAAGAAGAAAATAATAAATATTAGAATGGAAATAAATAAAATAGAGAATAAA
>NW_027759905.1:0-299 GCF_054177405.1 Leptonychotes weddellii
CCAAGCTTAGTCTAATAAAAAGTTGTGGTACTCCAGAGGAGCAGGTGTATTCCAGGATATAGACACAGAGGCACACTGGCCCCAGAAGCTACCATCATTTAAAAAAAAAAAAATCCATCACTTAGAATTTAGTGGATTACTTCTTTTTCATATAAATGTAGTGGTTGTTTATCAACTACATACACAGTGCAAAACCGACTTATGACAGAATGACCTTTAGCAGGGCACAGGACTACCCTTAAGGGTTAATGCAGTTTAGGTCAGCCCTGGGGGGCGGGGGGTGAGGGAGGGAACCGTAA
>NW_027759906.1:0-299 GCF_054177405.1 Leptonychotes weddellii
CCTGGGTGGCTAAGTCGTTAAGCGTCTGCCTTCGGCTCAGGTCATGATCCCAGGGTCCTGGGGTCGAGCCCTGCATCGGGCTCCCTGCTCAGCGGGGAGTCTGCTTCTCCCTCTCCCACTCCTCCTGCTTGTGTTCCCTCTCTCGCTGTCTCTCTCTCTCTGTCAAATAAATAAATAAATAAATAAATAAATAAATAAATAAATAAAATCTTTTAAAAAACCACTAGGCTAGATTTTTCTCAGGAAAATTCTACTAAACGTCAAAGATTAGAAAGTTCCTAGGTTACCTGATTTTCTAT
>NW_027759907.1:0-299 GCF_054177405.1 Leptonychotes weddellii
ATCAATTCACGTTGCAACCCTGACCCCAGTCTATTGTATAACCCAAGTAATTCCCTCCAAGTCTATTTATGCAATCAAAGTCCAAATTTTAAGAAGGAATCCAAACACACAAAATCTTAGTACAGAATCCTAAACAGAAACCCAAAGAGAAACATTTCCAGCAACAATGAGTAATTCAAATTACCAACGGGCTAAAGACAACTCAAAAAGCTGGATAAAATATTTAAAATTATCTTAAAAGTGGTTCATTCCTGGGTTTTGGCACCACAAACTAATAAAATAAATTTTATTTTTTTTTT
>NW_027759908.1:0-299 GCF_054177405.1 Leptonychotes weddellii
GGGCACCTGGGTGGCTCAGTTGGTTAAGCGACTGCCTTTGGCTCAGGTCATGATCCTGGAGTCCTGGGATCGAGTCCCGCATCGGGCTCCCGGCTCCGCAGGGAGCCTGCTTCTCCCTCTGACCCTATCCCCTCTCATGCTGTTTCTCTCTCTCTCTCTCTCAAATAAATAAGTAAATAAAATCTTAAAAAAAAAAAAAGACTATTTGGTTTTCACTATGGACTGAAAGCCCACCATCTAGTGGTGGACTCCACAGACATGGAAAATTCCTGGATTCTGGGACACAGCAGAATTGGATC
>NW_027759909.1:0-299 GCF_054177405.1 Leptonychotes weddellii
TTTTTTTAAGATTTTATTTATTTATTTGAGACAGAGAGAATGAGAGAGAGAGAGCACATGAGAGGGGGGAGGGTCAGAGGGAGAAGCAGGCTCCCTGCCGAGCAGGGAGCCCGATGCGGGACTCGATCCAGGGACTCCAGGATCATGACCTGAGCCGAAGGCAGTCGCTTAACCAACTGAGCCACCCAGGCGCCCTAGACTACTCATCTTAAGCATACACAAAAATCAACTCAAAATGGATTAAAGACTAGAATGTAAGACTTGAAACCATAAAACTAGAAGAAAACATAGGCTGTAAG
>NW_027759910.1:0-299 GCF_054177405.1 Leptonychotes weddellii
CTCTAGCTGCTCCCTCTCCGGGGGCTCCCTAGTGTGGGCTCTGCTCCCCGCCCCCAACCCCCTGGGACTCCCAGACCCTGGCACAAGGATCCTAAGGCTGCAAATGGGTGGGGGCTTGGAACCTGCATTTCAAGGAGACCCGGGGGTTCCGAGAGGCCACCCTGCTTCTGCCCAGGCCTGGGTGCGAGCCCTGCTCCAGCGCCCAGCACAGGAGACGCTGGGCAAGCCCCTCCCCTTCTCCAAGCCTCCCCGTCTGTCTGTGGGTGGGGGCAACCTCCTGCTCCCAGGCTCCGACTGAA
>NW_027759911.1:0-299 GCF_054177405.1 Leptonychotes weddellii
AGAGAGAGAGAATGAGAGACAAAGAGCACGAGAGGGAAGAGGGTCAGAGGGAGAAGCAGACCCCCAGCTGAGCAGGGAGGCCAATGTGGGACTCGATCCCGGGACTCCAGGATCGTGACCTGAGCCAAAGGCAGTTGCTTAACCAACTGAGCCACCCAGGCGCCCTTAATGCCACTTTTTAATGAACTTTTATTTTTATGCTTGACTATCATGATTGAGCCAATTGAAAACTTGCCAAAAAAATTGTAACACAATTATAACTATGCACACTGAGGCAGCAAGGAAATTTGAAGGAATGT
>NW_027759912.1:0-299 GCF_054177405.1 Leptonychotes weddellii
TAAATTAGGCCAAAGCTGGAAAGAGAGCTATTTTCTTTCATCAGACTGTCATCTCTGAGGCACACAAAGCATTGGGAACCCCAACAAAGCTGTTCACTCTTTAATGCTGGCAGAGCCCAGCCATTTTCAAATCACCTCACACAGTGAATAGAACCCCAACAATAATGTCTTTATTACTATAAAATCCAAAGCAATATGAGGCAGGGAGATCCCAGGTTGGTGACTTGGAGGATAGGAAAATCCAAGAGGAGTGTCGCACAAAACTAACACATCCTTGAAAATGCGGTCCTTCTTGGCAA
>NW_027759913.1:0-4123 GCF_054177405.1 Leptonychotes weddellii
CCTCACTGCCCCCAGGGCAGCTCAGTGACGGAAAGCCGCCTCCAGCCCCAGCAGACCAGCGGTCCCCTCCACGTGGGGCCTCCGGCTGACCCCTCACCTGGGACCCCCTCCACCAGCAGCATTTGTCTCCGATAGTCTTCCTGGGGGGGCAGCTCCTCTGAGGAGCCTCTGCCCGTGGAAAGTTCTTACTGTAAAATTTTGTCGTCTGAAAGACGCCCGCCCCCTGCCAGAGACCCTTGGGGGCAGCTGAAAGAGTCCCTCTCGAGAGGTTTGTAGGTCCCTAAGTGGTGTAGGGGCCACTCTTGAGGGCATCTCTGATCCACAGTGGGGCTCTCCGATTCCTGAGGTGCAGAAAATCTCAGAGCCGCAAACTGCTGAGAGAGAAAGAGGACCCCTCCCCCTCGGATGAGCTCGGGGTGAGGCCCAGAAGGCGAGGCTGGCAGGTGGGAAAAAAGCATGTGGACCAGCCCCTCCAGGCCACCGCAGCCACCAGCAGGGGCTGGTAAGGGATGTGGGGGTGGCCCCACAAGAGGGTCATTGGGGAGTGCGGCTGGAGAGGTGGACCCCGGGCTTGGAGAGGACAGGGAGCCTGGGGCCTGCAGGCAGCTGGCCTGAGGCCTCCACCTGGAGCCCATCTCTTCGAAGGTCTGAGCAGGAGGACGGGCCACAGGGGCTCCAGGCAGGCGGGCCTGGGCGGGAAGCCCCTTCAGGGTGAAGCAAGTTGCCCAGTGGCAGTTCTGAGCAGAAGTGGGGAGGCCTGCGGCCCTGGGAACCGGCGGGTGCCCCCCAGCCGAGGGGCTTAGTGCCCCCAGGCCCTGTGCTCAGCGGGCATGCCCCCCTCCCAAGGCTGGCAGCATGGCAGGGGGGCTGGGAGAAGGGGTCCTGCACCCTGACAGCCCCTCCCCAGGCCCTCAGCCCAGCCTGGAGGGGGCTTCCTGGAGAAGGAAGAGAGGGGTCTAGGGGAAACTGAGGCTTGACTGCACTTGGACAAGAGGGCTTCAGGGCAGGCAGTGTCCCATGTCCCCAGGAGCTGGCAGAGGGCCTAGCAGGAGACCAAGGCTCAGGGGACCCTGGGGATGGAGCTGGGGTCAGAAGTCAAGCAGCGACCAGGACTCGAAGGGCAATTTCTAGACAGGAGAGTGTGCACGCCAATGGTGTGCCATTGGCCTGTGGTTGGGGACCAAAGATGTGAGGAAGCAAGAGACGGCCCTCACCCCGGCATGGGCACGGAGTCAGGTGCAGCCCAGGAAGGCTTCTTGGAGGACGCAGAGAGGGACAGAGGACCCTGGGTGCTCTTGGGGGGACCATCACGAGAGGAGGGGCAGCGTGGGCACACAGAAGTGGGGCATCGTGGGGGGGTTAACAGTGCAGCAGTGGGGAGCAGGGGAGGGGAACAGGGTGGGGTTGGGAGAAGGACTCCCAGCTGGAGCCGTGAGGCTTTGTGGAGACAGAAGGCAGTGTGGCTGCTCAGCGGCAGGGGTGGGGTGGGAGGTGGAATCAGGTTCCTGGTGTGGGGAGGGGTGCGGGGTGAACAGGACAGGACAAGCAGGCTGAGGGGTGGGGACAAGCCCTGTTCTGGCCAAGGTCACGGTACTTGTGAGTGACCACGAGCTACTGCGGGCGGACAGCCAGGGGCAGAGGGATCCCGAGCGGGAGGTGGCCAGGGTGTACCTGGGGAAGAGGCTCCGTCCCCGGGGCCTCCCAGGCAGCCTGCGGGAGGCCGTCCGCCCTCGAGCCTCACAGTGGAAGGGCCTCAGCTGAGAAGGCCCCTGACTGCTGCACGTTCTCACGCCCCCGACCTTGCTCTCAGTTCCCCAGCACGCACCTGTCATGGCCAGAGTTTGAAACCCAGAGCCTGGTGTATAGAAAGCTAGATTTACCGAGTGACAGAGCAGTGCGGGGGCGCCCACACCCCCATCCGGAGGCGCCCCTGGGCGGAGGAAGGCCCTGAACAGCACAAGCCCTCGGGTCACACCGGGAGTCTGGGAGCCCAAGCTGCTCACATCACAAGTGGCCGGTTGTGCCCAGGCCTCGCCCTGTGCCAGCGAATCTTCCCGCGATGACTTTGCACCCTGCCACCCAAGGTCCACGCGGGGGCTGGGGGAATGGGGGCGGGGGGGCAGGGCGGTGGGGGCCGCACCGTTTCAGATGGTTGGATCCCTCCCTGGGGGGAGAGGTAGGAAGGGAAAGATACAGGCTCCTCTGAGTCCTTTTACAGCCCACGGCTCCCCGCGACAGGCTGTCACCATCTGACTCATTCACTTATTCAACAGATGATAACTGAACGCCCAGAATGTACTGTCCCCCATCAGCTTGGGAAAGGAAGGAGGTGTGACCAAGGCGGGCTCTGTCCTAGGGGCTCAGCCTGGTAGGGAGACAGACTCAAAAATGAACAGTCTTTCCAAAGGGCAAGTGCCCCATGGAAACCGTCCGGTTCTGCCTGGGAGAATCAGGGCAGGACTCCTGGAGGAAGGGGCATCTGAGCTGGGGCTTGAAGCATAGGTAGGAGTTTGCCAGATTGCAGCACACAATGGAAACCGCATACAAAGGCGCGGAGCAGGGAAAGCTCCAGCCAGTGTCAGGAATGTGGTGTGCAAGGGCGGAGCCCAGGGGAAGGATGTATTTGCAAGGGGGAGCTTGGGCGGGGAGGGGGGGGGGTCGGGTCTCACATGGCCCACACAGCAGGGGGCAGTGGGCTGGTATCCTCATCAAATGCAAGGCTCTGGACTTAGGTTTTGCCTTTTGGTAGAAGGGAGCCTTGTGAGGTTTCAAAGCAGCAGGAGCAGGGTCTCAGCCACAGGAAGACAGTATCTGGTCTCCATCAGGCTCCAGCCTTCCAGACTCTGCAAGAGGCCTCAGCAACACTGTCCCATCCCCGCCTCTGCCCCGGCTCTGGCTCCCGCCCACACAGGCCCCAGCTGCCCCCGGCTCCTCCACCCTGATTCTCCAGGGTCCACTGGGGCCAGAGGGGGCCAGGGAGGGGGAGGCTGAGGAGGTACAGGGACGTGGGCGGCTTCAAGGAGCCCGTGGCCAAGCCACCTGGGCCAAGGCTTGCTCCTCCTGTGGTCAGTCCGACTGTGGCCAAATCCCACAGGACCCCTCCTGCTCAGAGCCCGGGCTCAGATCTGCGACTCCTCCACATGCTGTGTGGCCTTGGGCTGATTATTGGGCCGCTCTGGGCCTCGGTTTCCTGTAAAGTAGCTGTTGCTGCCTAGGGTTGTGATGCAGATTAGCGGAGCATCTCCTTGTAAAAGGCTGCTAATGGCGCGGGGGCAGGAACAGCAGTAAAAGACGGCAGAAATGTGAGGCAGCCCGGAGAGCAGTGGGGTGCAGATCCTCAGGGTGCCCCGGGTAGGGCCAGTGGCAGGGAGGGGCCCGGGCCCTGCGGGCCAGACTCTGTCCTCAGATTGGGTGCTCAGGGAAATGGTAGCTGGGACCGAAATAGGAGGAAGCCGGGGAGCAGGGCTGGAAGGGCCCCGGGAGGGAGGAATTTCAGGCCGAAGGACGCAGCTCCAGCGAGTGGAGCGAGCACGCGAAAGAGCCTGGGAACGAAGGCGCGCCGGGCACTGAGCCCAGCGGCCGGCCTCTCGGAAGACTTTGCGGCTCGGGGCGGTGCCCCCACGATGATTTCTTTGCCCACTGGCTGCAGCGTCCTCCTGTGCAGTCTGGCCCCATTCAGCGTTCTCTCACTCACAGGAGATTTCGAGAAGCCTGGAGTAACACAGACTTTGTCCTAGTTTTCTAGCAACGCCGTGGTGCTCCGTGAGTGCGTGCTGAATGAATGAGTGAGTGAGTAGCCCGGCGGGAGCAGCGGTGAGCGGGCGTGTGCGGGCCGGCGACCGGCTCAGGACCTGGCTTGGGAGAACAGCCTCACCAAGACCTCCCTGCCTCCCCCGCTGCCTCCTCCCTCGGGGTCCCCACCAACCCCAGCAGTGCCCAGCTGTGTCAGGCGGGCCCCGGCGGCCCCACCCTCTCAGCCTGACCAGCCTCAGCCCTGCCCTGCCCTTCCCCAGTGCTCCCTGCCCACATGTCAGAGCCGGGACTGGGAGCTAGGCCTGCCCCCGGCCGCAGGCCAGCAGCTAGCCATCTTCTTGCGGGGGGGGGGGGGGGGGGGGGGGGGGGG
>NW_027759914.1:0-299 GCF_054177405.1 Leptonychotes weddellii
GGGACGCAAGGGTTGGTCTGAATCTGGGAAACCTGAAGGAGGCATGCTGTTCTAGTGAATCTCTCCTACCTTCTTTACATAATATCTTACCCTTTTTTTTAAAATCTGTATTTTGTTTTCAACTACAAAAGTAATACTTGTTCACTGTAAAAATTACAACCACACAAAGTGCTTAGAGAAAAAGAAAGAAAGAAAGAAAGAAAAAGAATTTTGCCCCATTCCCTCCTCCCTACGATGTAAGAAACCCTTAAATTTGGTGTAAATCCTTCTAGTTCCATTAGCATACATATATAAAGTTT
>NW_027759915.1:0-299 GCF_054177405.1 Leptonychotes weddellii
TGGGGGGTGCTTATGCTCTGGCAGATATTGTGGGTGTTTAAAAGGCAGAAAGAAGAAAACAGGCATTTTTTTAGTTCTTGCTATGATAAACAACTTTATAGGTATCTATAACCCCTGCTCTACTTTGTTTAAAGAGGGTGGATCCAGAGCAAGATTATTTGTGTGACTAGGAGGATGGGGGTCAAAGGGAAAATACTAATGCTTCGTGTAAGGAAAATGAGGCCATTTTAGTGGCCTAAGACAAAAGAAGCTGATTTCTCACTCCTGTATCAGCCCAGAGGGATGTTCCTGGTCAGGAT
>NW_027759916.1:0-299 GCF_054177405.1 Leptonychotes weddellii
ATAGCCGTGAAAGTCAGCGAAGGGGAGAGGCGATGGGGCAGGACCAGGATACCTCATTGTCCCCGCGGTCTTTCCGGGGCTCGCGGATGGCGTGGGCTGTCACCGGCATCACGGAAACCCATTTCAGCGGACGGCTTGTCCGGAGAGCAAGTGTTCCCGTGGGGCACAGGTGACAGGTGTCCTGTCACCTCTGCTAGTGGCTGTCCAGCTACCCCCCCCCCCCCAGCTTTATTGAGAACTAAGTCTTGACCCACTTTGCCTGTTGGATTACAACTTTTCCCTCCTGGGCATCCGGTTGT
>NW_027759917.1:0-299 GCF_054177405.1 Leptonychotes weddellii
AAAAAAAAAAAACCTTGGTTACACCAATCAAGGTAAAGAGAGAAAAGTAGTTGCTATTTTCAGAAATGAAAGAAGAGTTATCCTGACAGATCCTACTGATATTAAAACAATAATAAGAGGATAATATAAATAATTTATGCCAATTTGACAATTTAGATAAGATGGATACTTTTCTTTATTTTTTTTTTTAAAGATTTTATTTATTTGACAGAGAGAGACACAGCGAGAGAGGGAACACAAGTAGGGGGGAGTGGGAGAGGGAGCAGCAGGCTTCCCGCTGAGCAGGGAGCCTGATGCGG
>NW_027759918.1:0-299 GCF_054177405.1 Leptonychotes weddellii
AACACGATGCAGATTCCAAAGAGTCATTGTTGTCCATAATAACCTCTATTCATTTTAGACTCCTTTCCTCTGGGTTTCTGGAGTCAGACCCTGGCTTCTCTCTTTTCTCTCACACACAAAGATGCACTGAGGTGAGAGTGACCAATGTTCTGGCAATTTGGGAATAGGCAGTGAATCCTTCTAGAACTTAAAAAAAAAATCTGTGGAAGGGCAATCAAGTCTCCACCACTCCCCAAACTCAGTAAATAATAAGCCATGGGAGATGGATTAGTGGATTAAACATCTGTCTATCGCTTTCA
>NW_027759919.1:0-299 GCF_054177405.1 Leptonychotes weddellii
TGATGGAAATACTTGTATCTCTGTGGCATCATTGCCAGCGCCCTGGTCATAAGAAGGCAGTGCGGTTTTGCAGGATTTTGCTGCTGGGGATCAACTGGGTAAAAGGTATAGGGGGTTATGGGGGATTAACTATCTCTGTGTTATTTCTCACAACTGCAATTATTTAAAATGGAAAAGGTTTATTATTTTTAAAAGCACACGTGGAAAACAAATCAAAAAGCAGTTAAAGAGAGTTACCGTGTGACCCAGGACACGAAATTCCACTCCCAGGCTATGCCTAAACCCAACCAAAACCACAC
>NW_027759920.1:0-299 GCF_054177405.1 Leptonychotes weddellii
AATCTTAAAATAAATAAATAAATAAATAACCTTGAGAAAGACCATGTATACGTTTTGTTTTCATGAAAGCCGAGAGGGAACGGTGGTGACAGTTAGGTCTTTAGTTTCATCACATCTGCCAACCTTACTGAAAAAGAAATGTCCCAATTATGTCCACAAGACGACGTATTTGGCTTTTAACAGAACTGGGTCTTTTTGGTTTGTTAGCGTTGACTTTCTGCCACTGTCAGATTTCAAATACTTTGAGGAATTTAAAGTATTGGAGTTTGAGAAATAGTAAGTTTGATTTTTTTTTTTTT
>NW_027759921.1:0-299 GCF_054177405.1 Leptonychotes weddellii
TTTTTTTAATTTATTTGAGACAGAGAGAATGAGAGACAGAGAGCATGAGAGGGAGGAGGGTCAGAGGGAGAAGCAGACTCCCTGCCGAGCAGGGAGCCCAATGCGGGACTCGATCCCGGGACTCCAGGATCATGGCCTGAGCCGAAGGCAGTCGCTTAACCAACTGAGCCACCCAGGCGCCCTGTTGGTATTTTTTTTTAAAAGATTTTATTTATTTGAGAGAGAGAATGAGAGAGAGAGAGCACATGAGAGGGGGGAGGGTCAGAGGGAGAAGCAGACTCCCCGCCGAGCAGGGAGCC
>NW_027759922.1:0-299 GCF_054177405.1 Leptonychotes weddellii
GTGGATAAACCTAGGCTATGCCTGGTAAATGTGGGCTAGGGCCTCCAAGACTAATTTTAGCAGAAGTCACTGTAGCCAAAAGATGCTGCCCTTCTGTTGGGGCCTCCAAATGAAGATGCAAGTAGAGTGATTAGGCATTACTCAATTTACGGTGCTTTTAGCAAATAAAATCTTTTAAGATCGTCCGATGTTTAGCTGAAACTCCCAACATATTTCCCAAAGTAGATAAAGTAGTCTGCTCTTTAATGTTTATTTTGTGTTCTTGCACTAAAATCAAGTGGAGAAGTCTATCGGTTTCA
>NW_027759923.1:0-299 GCF_054177405.1 Leptonychotes weddellii
AACACTGAAATATAGCAATCATGTCTTCAACTTCTACAATTGTCTTTATGTGCCGACTAACATTTATGCAGCCTCTTACAGATCTTTTACCATGTATTGTAAGTTTTAGCAGTTCTGATAACATCACTAGTAGTATATAACCATGCAGAAAGCACATCACACTGACAGCACATCGGCAAAGATTCTGCACAGGTTTATCAGCTTTCCACATTGTGCAGGTTACACACGATACAATATCAATCTTACTCCTAACAAGATCCTAAGAAGATATTTCAAGGCCTAGCTGTAAACTACAGTAC
>NW_027759924.1:0-4123 GCF_054177405.1 Leptonychotes weddellii
CGGGGGGCGCATGTTTCCTTCTCAGCCAGATGTGCATTTGAAAACTGCCAGGCAGGGCGCCTGGGTGGCTCAGTTGATTGAGCGACTGCCTTCGGCTCAGGTCATGATCCTGGAGTCCCGGGATCGAGTCCCGCATCGGACTCTCTGCTCAACAGGGAGTCTGCTGCTGCCTCTGACCCTCCCCCTCTCATGTGTTCTCTCTCAAATAAATAAATAAAATCTTTAAAAAAAGAAAAAGAAAACTGCCAGGCAGGCTTCGGAGGGCTGCCATGAGCCCAGAATTAAACGGTGGACATAGAAATCTCTGAATTGCAAGTGGAGAAATATAAAGGGCTTCACTGACCTTTGCCCCACTCCCGCTGGGTACCCAGGCACCCGCTATGGCTCGGGGCCTTTCCTTTGAGGACCGCAGATGAAATGCTCATAGTCTGGTGTTCCCCTTGCCAAGGGATGAGTTTACCATGGCATTCACCGTTCCAGCCGGGAGTGACTCACACAGGGGTTTTGGGCTCCGTGGCAGGTCCACAGGCGAGAGCTCTGGGGGGTCAGAGGTCCTCCCTGGCCCCTGCGGGGATGCCAGAGGGGCGACCCTCCCCTGCACCTCAGCACAGACCAGCAGCCTGCTAGTCACCCTGCTGTGGGGCACTTCCCCAGGCCTCGGCGCCCAGGTCCAGGCTCGGTCTTGGCTCCAGCCTGATAGGTGGCAGCTCTAGGGGTGGGAAGACTAGATGGAGAGTAGGGAGCCCCAGGTTCCAGGTCTGCATCTGGCCACGCGATTATCCCCCTCCAGGCCTCAGTGTCTTCATCTGTGAAATGGGCTGGGATTTGGCAGTCTGCTTTAAGTCTTGTTGGCCTGAGGCTCCAGGGAGAGTGAAGCAGAAGAGGCCTGGATCTCCTCCGGGCCTGGGGGCTCCTACAGGACACGCCCAGCTCTGCTCTTCTAGGCTGGTAGAGATGCTAGAACCAGACAGCAGACAGCCCGGATCAAATTCTGTCTCTGCCACTTACTAGCTGTGTGGATTAGGGCCAATCACTCACCCTCTCTGAGCCTCAATTTCTTCATGCATAATACAAACGGTGATATCGACTGCAAAGGGTAAAAGGTGGGGAGGCTCCTCCTGGAGCCCCAGGAGGCGGTTTTAACCCTCGTGAGCTCCTGGGCCTGGGAGCCGGGCAGGGGCTCCCACTGTTCCTTCTAGTTTCCATATTTCCTTCCACCTTCCAGAGCGACAGAGGAGGAAGCAAAGGCCAGAGAGGGAAAGAGACTTGGCCAAAGCCCAGCCCGTGGCGGGGATGACCCCGTGGGCCTCGGCTCCCCGTCACGGAGTCCCCATCTCCCCCAGGCCTTCCTGCTCAGCCGGGCCGTTGTGAAGGGGGGTGAGTCATTTCAACTCTCAGGAAACCAAGCCCAGTCCAATATTAATCACGGAATCAGAGGCTTCGGGTGCAAGAAGGAAACAACAACGGATGGTAGCAGCAGCTCAGTTGGAGGTACAGGTGAGGAGAGTGTGTCCCCTCAAGTGTGTCTCCGCAGCGAGGCCCCGGATCCTGGGTGCCTGGACAGGAGGGCCGGCGCGGGGAGGGGGATGGACAGCCACTCAGGAACCGCTCCTCACAGGGCCCTTCCTATCCCGATGAGCCACGCTTCCCTCCGGGGAGCACTGCCCCTACCCTGCAGATGGAAAAATCAAGGCCAGGGTCTGCTGGCTTCCTAGGAGAAAAAGAATCCCCCCCCCCCCGCCGCCACCCAGGGCAGGGATTTGGCCCCCAATGTTCAGAACGTGGAACGACATGGACATCCAGTTAAAAAAAATGCAGAATGAATGAATCAAAGGTGTTTCGAGGTACCCTGCACAGTAGCCCTGCAAAGTGACGATTTTTTTTAAAGGGATGATTTTTAAAAATCCATGAGAAATTGGGCAGAGAAATAACCTGCCCAAGCCACTCAGTTACTGAATTTCAAGACGCATGACTCAAACCCAAGTCTGTGACTCTAGAGTAAGCCTCTCCCCTCTCTAGGGTGGTGGCTGTCCTTGCTGAGACTAGCACCCCCAGATCATGATGTCCTAAAGCCCCAGGGGTACCCCACACTTCCTGGTTGTCCTGGAGACTGCTCTCAAGCTCCCAGAGTGTCCGTTCTACAGGAATTTGCTCTATGAGGATTGGCTTTGTGTTTCTGTCCACTCTCCTTCTTGCCCACCCCCACATGAACTGGGTCTCTGGAAGTCCAGCTTGGGGAGGCTCCCAAGGACCAACCCTGGAGGGTTTGAGGGCGTCAAAGGCACCCGGTCCTCAAATCGTGACTTACAACCAGAACGGTCAAGAAGCCAGCTTCACTTTCTGAAGGCTGAGAACTTGGAGACCTAGGAGTGGTTAATCAAGGCTCCATCCATGGGCCTGCCCCTCAGCTTGAAATTCCACCATTAGTCATTCCCTCGGGTAGAGGTATTGAAGGCCCCAGTTAAAATGTAAATCATTTCTGGGGGAAACCACTTACTAAGTCATTAGTGGGTGTCAAGCCCCACGTGGCTGATTTCTTGGAAGAGCCTTGGTGAGGACAGGGCCAGAGGGTCTGATGGCCAAGTATGAAGTGGCCACCCACTCACCAGTCAAGAGGGTGTCAAGGAAGCACTTAGATTCAGAACGAAGCTTCTCTCCTAGGCCAAAAAGACCCCCCAAGGTGGGGCTCCTGCCCCTCACCACCACCACCTTATCCCCTATCATATTCCCCACTGGCCTCCTTTCTGCTCCTGGCGCCACCAAGCTTATCCCTGCTACAGGGCCTACCAAGATTATCTCTGCCACAGGGCCTTTGTACATGCCATCCCCCCTGTCTGAAATCCTATTCCCCAACTTTTCAAATTGCTGACCCTCCAAGGAAACTTGTGAGGTGATGGATATGTTCACTCCCTTAGTTGTGCTTGTATGGGTGTATACGTATGCCAAAACACCAAATTGTGCAAATCGGTGAAGTTTATATGTCAACGATGCTGCAATAAAGCTATAAAAAAATAAAATTTTGGGGGTGCCTGGGTGGCTCAGTCCATTGAGTGTCTGCCTTCGCCTCAGGTCATGATCCCAGGGTCCTGGGATCAAGCCCCGCATCGGGCTCCCTGCTCCGCGGGAAGCCTGCATCTGCCTCTCCCACTCCCCCTGCTTGTGTTCCCTCTCTCGCTGTCTCTCCCTCTGTCAAATAGATAAATAAAATCTTAAAAAAATAAGATAAAATAAAATGCTGTCCTTCTCATCCTTCAGGTCTTGGCTTAGATGAAACCGCCTCAAAGAGCCCTTCCCCTGCCCCCAAGCTCCTGGCACCAGTCTCTGTCACCTCACCCTGTTCGCTCCTTTCAAGGAAAGCCTCACAGCACCATCTGAAACTATCTACTTGCCAGGAGCCCGACTTTCCTGCTAGGATGGGGGCTCATGGAAGCAGGGAGTGCCTGTCTTGTCCACTGATGGGAATGGAGCTTGGCTTAAGGCATATTTTTTGGATGACTGAATGACAAGGCCAGGGGCCCTGGGAGGCATGGCAGACGTCAGCCCTGCCTCCGGGGGATCCCTCTAGGGGTGCAGCATGGAGGCTGAGAAAAGCAGGCTCAGAAGGTAAAACCCAGAACAGAGTGTGGGCACCACGGTCATGCGGTCATCACAGCCCAGGGCGGGTGGGGAAGGGGGCACGGACACAGGCCCCAGTCCTAGCCAGGAGGGACCCTGTTCCCAGCAGGAACTGCCCATCAGCATGTGGAGTTCATTTCCCGCAGTCCTTCCACAGCACCCGAGGAAGGGGCAGCCCCTCACCCAGGATCTTCTTTCCCTCCACATCGAAGCTAAGAGGCCTTAAAGGCTGGTTGGGCCTGGAGCTCATCAGGCATGAAATCCTGGAGATCTTGAGAACCTGGGGACCAGCCCCAACTCAGGCCTCTGGCTAGGTCTGGAGACTGGGAGCCTGTTCTGGGCTGAGAAAAACCCAGCAGTTATCATCCACAGCGCACCCCCCGCCCCCCCGCCCCCCCGCCCTGCAACTCCTCCTTCCCTGGCTGCCAGTTTGCATAAGGAGGTAGCCCAAAGTGTGAGTGCTGAGAGAGATCTGGAGAGTGAGTCGCTTTCCGCTATCCCCCCCCCC
>NW_027759925.1:0-299 GCF_054177405.1 Leptonychotes weddellii
CTGACATTTCAACTCCTTCTTCCTTTTCGTTTGTGAATACATGCTCTGTAAACATCACCCACTATCTGTTAAGAAGCAGATAAAGAACCACTTCCTGGGCGCCTGGGTGGCTCAGTCGTTAAGCGTCTGCCTTCGGCTCAGGTCATGATCCCAGGGTCCTGGGATCGAGTCCCACATCGGGCTCCCTCCTCGGGGGGAAACCTGCTTCTCCCTCTCCCCCTCCCACTGCTTGTGTTCCTGCTCTCGCTATCTCTGTCTCTGTCAAATAAATAAATAAAATCTTTAAAAAAAAAAAAAAA
>NW_027759926.1:0-299 GCF_054177405.1 Leptonychotes weddellii
ACTGAAATGGCATTCAATATACTCAAAATTTTTTCAGTTGTGTTTTAATCTATTGACTAGTTCTAAACTTGGCATCAAAATGTATCAAATAACCCCCCCACCCCTGTACACACACACACACACACACACACACACACAGAGGATCTGGCCCAACACTGAAAAAGCCCATTTCAAAACTCATTTAGCTCCTTTATGTTTTCTATATATCTTACCTTATTCTTTTAGAAAACCTCCTTCTCAGAGAACTCATGTATCAGGAATTATTCTATTCCCTATTCCTTGACTCCAACAAATTCATT
>NW_027759927.1:0-299 GCF_054177405.1 Leptonychotes weddellii
GCAAAACCATAGGCCAGTCCCGAGAATAAAGGGGAGGTAAGCTCTTCTTTTTGGAGAGAAAGGGTCAGTTGGGAAGGCTGTTATAAAAGCCCATCGGGGCGAACTGTGAGTTGGAAGTGTGCTGGCGACTCCCTGGGGGACAAGGCTAGCGTTTCTTACTCTGGCCGGGTTAGTAGAGGCCTATCCATGTGCGATGTCAGGTCCCTGTAAGGTCAGATCAGTCTCTTCCCCTGGGGGCTGCGATGCCCTAGGAGGTAAGGAGGGCGGAGGAGCTCCCTTGCTGAAGCCTCAGGACTGCA
>NW_027759928.1:0-299 GCF_054177405.1 Leptonychotes weddellii
AACCCCAGCCACGGGGCAAAGAACAGACTCTGCGGGTCGAGGTGGCATTTTCTCCACGCCCAGCAGAGGGTGCCATTGTCTGCCGTGGCCCAGCCAACCGGCCGGTGGCGGAGAACAGTCCTCCCGCAGCCCCTGAATGGGCTCCTAGTCCAGGGCCTCCAGAAACGGGTCTGGCCGGTCCTGAGGAGCAGAAACAGGTTTCAGCTAAAAGAACAAGACTCACTAGGACAAGGACAAAGGGGCCCGGACACCTGGTGGTCACTGACTCCGTGCAGGCTCCAGGACCTGGGCTAAGGCTC
>NW_027759929.1:0-299 GCF_054177405.1 Leptonychotes weddellii
CTGCGCCTGCTTTATAAATGAGCCGCATTAGGGTTATAAAACCAAGTCATAAATACAGGCTGCAGTGCCGCAGAGAGCGAAGACAGCCATCACCTGGGGCCTGGGGGCCGCACGGTTAGAAAGGAGAGCTAGCAGGTGCCTGGACTCACAGGCTCCCATGCACCTTCTCTCCCACCCTCCAGAGGGAGGCCTGGTCCCCCCATTTCACGGATGAGGTGCCTGAGGTCAGGAAGGGTGACTTCAGACCCAGAGGTGGCTGTGTCTGAAGTCTGCGCCCTGCCTCACACCCCCCGTACCTG
>NW_027759930.1:0-299 GCF_054177405.1 Leptonychotes weddellii
GAAGATAAGTGGCCAGGGGCGCCTGGGTGGCTCAGTTGGTTAAGCAACTGCCTTCGGCTCAGGTCATGGTCCTGGAGTCCCGGGATCGAGTCCCACATCGGGCTCCCTGCTCAGCGAGGAGCCTGCTTCTCCCTCTGACCCTCCCCCCTCTCATGTACTCTCTCTCATTCTCGCTCTCTCAAATAAATAAATAAATCTTTAAAAAAAGAAGATAAGTGGCCAAATAGGTACAAATATATGAATTTTCAGCCTTTTGTGTAGGTCATGGCGGGCTACCATGTAATAAGAAAATACTCTCC
>NW_027759931.1:0-299 GCF_054177405.1 Leptonychotes weddellii
ATGTAAATGAAAACGTTTTTGTATTTTTCTGATTTGGGGGCCTTGGACTTGGATCAGATGAAGTAGAAAGTCACATACTAAGCAGTATTTGTGTGTTTTCCCTTCTCCTGGCTGTGTGTCTCTGAATACTCAAGTTTTTCCTAGAAAATACTACGAGTGAGTGCCCAGAGACACGTGCAGTAAGAGCCATTGGGCCAGAAGAGCGGGCCACAGTGCGACAGAGAGCCTCTGTGCCCTTCAGGCCTTGAGCACCTCCCTCTTCGAAAAGCAACTAGTTCTCGTTAAAAAAAAAAAAAAAA
>NW_027759932.1:0-299 GCF_054177405.1 Leptonychotes weddellii
CATCGGGCTCCCTGCTCGGCAGGGAGTCTGCTTCTCCCTCTGACCCTCCTCCCTCTCGTGCTCTCTGTCTCTCATTCTCTCTCTCTCTCAAATAAATAAATAAAAAATCTTTAAAAAAAAAAATAATTACTGATGAAATGACCAGAGAACACCCTGGAAATGAGTAGCTTGATAACAATTAGTCAAACCAATGTTGAAACATCTCTATTCCGTTCTTTTTTTTTTTTTAAAGATTTTATTTATTTATTTATTTGAGAGAGAGAGAGAGAGAGAGAGAAACAGCATGAGAGGGGATAGGG
>NW_027759933.1:0-299 GCF_054177405.1 Leptonychotes weddellii
TTTTCCAGAGTGGCTGCACCAGTTTGCATTCCCACCAACAGTGTAAGAGGGTTCCCCTTTCTCTGCATCCTCACCAACATCTGTCGTTTCCTGGCTTGTTAATTTTAGCCATTCTGACTGGAGTGAAGTGACATCTCATTGTGGTTTTGATTTGTATTTCCTCGATGCCGAGGGATGTTGAGCATTTTTTCATATGTCTGTTAGCCATCTGGATGTCTTCTTTGGAAAAGTGTTTATTCATGTCTTCTGCCCATTTATTGACTGGATTATTTGTTTTTTTGGGTGTTGAGTTTGATAAA
>NW_027759934.1:0-299 GCF_054177405.1 Leptonychotes weddellii
CTCTCTCTGTCAAATAAATAAATAAAATCTTAAAAAAAAAAAAAAAAGAATCAACTGGAAACATTATGATTGTTCCATGACCTCTACAAATTTCTGTTACGACATTAAAAACTCCTTTACCGTTGGTTTCACATGTTGGAGAAATGAAGAAAAATATTTATTTATTACAGTTTAAACATTAGAAAACTTTGAGAAATTTATTTTACCTCTTAGGAAAAAAACAACAACTACAGCAAACAACTTTGTAAATTTGATATTACACTTTAACAGTTCTTACCTTCATTTTCTTGACATATAAC
>NW_027759935.1:0-4123 GCF_054177405.1 Leptonychotes weddellii
AAAAAAAAAAACAGTTCTGCTTTTATCACAAATTTCTGCATCAGAGAAAACAAAATTAAAATATAGTTTTGATTCTGCCCCTCACCCTGCTCCTCCCACAGTCTCTCCCACCTCAGTAAATCCCAGTATTCAGGCCAAAAACTCTGGCAAAATATCCTTGACTCCTCTATCATATTCCCTAACTAATCTATCAGAAATCCTATAGGACATTTATCTTGAAAATACTTTCAGAATGCTCAGTCCCCACCACTACCTTTGCAGCTTTCCACCAAATCACCATTTGATAGTAGGGAGTAGAAGGGACCACACTACTGTAATTACCTCCGAACTGGTTTCCCACTTCCACAAAAGCTCCTGTGTCGTTTTCCACACAGCAGCCTCCTGATAAAACTCAAGTCCTATCAGGTGTTCCCTCAACTTAAAACCCTCTCCTGGGCTCCTGCTCAGAGAAAACTCCAGTTTTTACAGCCACCGACAAGAACCTCATTACTGACCACCATCTCCTTTATTCATTCCTTGGAGCTCACAATCCTCCTACTGGTCCTCCAACATGCCAAATCCACTACCACCTCAAGACACTGACACTGCTGTTAACTCTAACTGCAATGCTCTTTACAAAGATACGTGCTTGGCTTGCTCTCTCCTTCCTTCAAGACTCTTATCAGCTCATAAGAAACAGTACATATCCACTGTCATTCTTCTATCAGCCTACCAAGACTTATACCTCTTCCTAACACTTATCACCACCCAGCACTTAACATTTTTATGTTTAATTTTTATGGCTGGTCTCCCTCCACCAGTAATACAGAAGGTCCCCCAAGAACAGATACTTTATCCTCAGACAGGAAAAGAATGGCTGGAACCTAACAGACACTTAAATGTGTATCAGCTGACTGAATGGATGAGAGTTTATCTGGCATACATGTATACTTGGATGTCAACCTAGGTCTTCCATTTCTTATGACATGTATTTTAATACATACCACTTCATCTGATAGCAATGACCTTCTATATGCACTGTTTTAGGAGTTGGACTTCGGATTCATTCCAGAATTAGACAGTGTTAGTAAATTTGAATCCATTTGCTATCACAGATGCTGGAGTTCAGTACAGATCTAGGACCTTGGAAATTTTATCCCATGAAAGGATTCACTTCACAGCAGCCTAGGCAGTGTGTTGTCCAATTATGTGTCCCAGATCTCCTCTTATCCACAATTTTCTCTTATTGGTGGCAATGTATAATAAGCATTATTAGTATTAATCATAATCTAAAACAGGAATCCATTTTTTTCTGTAAGAAGCCAGAGAGTAAATATTTTAGGCTTTGAGCGGCATAGGGTCCCTGGCACAACCATTCAACTCTGCTATCATAGAAGAAAGCAGCCATAGACCACAGGCACTTGAATAGGCACGGATAGATTTAGGATGTAATTTGCCAAACCCTGATCTAAATTGTTTATTAAAAAATAGGTAAATGTTGGGGGAGGGCAACAGGTTAGGGAGGATACAGAGATAGGCTAAGCACAGAGGATTTTTAGGGATTCTCTCATTCATTTCCAATAACTTTTCTATAATCACCTGGAAGGTTTCACATAAACCATCTGACTTTATGGAGTTATCTGTAATAAACAGGACACTAAAATGATATCTCTGAGGGTCACCTCCTACCAATAGAAAGGAACAGGAAATGTTAATCATTCTAGATGGATGCAATTGGTTAACATTTTTTAATTAATGACTATGGGTTACAAAAGAGATACCATGGGTGTTAGATTTCAGTAAAGCACTTAATACAGTGCCTCCCAAAGCTTTAATTTAAAAATCCATTCAAACCACCTTTGATAGGATGTCTCTTGCAAAGACTACAAACTGTCAAGAGGAATGCAAACAACAGGGTATGAATGATAAACAACAGTCTGTCACATAATAAGGAAGGTAACTACAGTAGTGCCCAGGGATTGGTGTTGAGCCAGTTCTTAACATTTTATTAATGATCTGAAAAAGAGAATAAACAGCTCTTTCATTACACGTGCGTATGAGGACTTAAGGAAGACCAATGCAATGCAAACCAATGCATAGCAGAATAAATATGGCAAGATTACATTAAGATAGTGTTGGAGACGCAACTGTGAAATAATGCAAGTTAATATTTTCTGAGATTGTTATTCAATGAGATGAGCACAAAAATAGGGAAAAGAAATTTAAATGGAGTTCATTAAAAGATAAGTCCTTTTTCAAGACAGAAGTAATTGTGCCCTGAATAGGAAAACATCTGAAAAAGAGACATCTCACGGTAGCATCTGCCTCACTAACTTGGGAGGCACAGGGAACTCTAAGGCACAAAACCTCACAATTCCCTCATCAGGGACAAAAAAATTTGCTACAATTATACAACAGACAAGTAAAAAATTTATCATTGTATTTTTAAATTATAGCCAAGTATTCTCTGGGTTTCTCTGGGTTCTCTTAGCCCTTTGTTTCTTTCAGGTTTCATTAATTGTCCATTTTTGTCTGCTACAAAAAATTCCATAGGACATGGTCCATGTTGCTTCCTAAGCCTAATCAGTCAAATATAAATTGCTGGGTAGGAGTTGCCTGCATTGCGGGATGTAAATTAAAATCACTCCTATAAATTCACTGCTCAAATTATAAGACAACTGCTGTTGTATTAATTTTGCTGAATACATTAAACAATTGCAAATTCACTTTCTTGATAAAATGATAATTACTTTAGATGTTGTTCAGGTATTTCCACAACACACACAGGGATTCATTTAATATTTAAAGCCTATTTAAAAGCCAAAGATTTATCTCTGGTAAATGACCTATCTAATACAGAGTTACTTCACCATACACAGTGTTTCCTTTACAGCTACTGCTACAAAAACAGACCACATCCATCGGCTCAAAACTAGGATAGACCTAGGGCAAAGTCTAAGTTTTCAATGTTAAATTTTAGCACTGAAATCTTCATTTTCACATAAAATTGTACCCCCCCAAAAAAAGACTAAAAAAAAAAAAAAAACAAAACAAAACAAAAAAAAACTTCAAATATTTAAAATAAATGATTCTTCCAGTTTCTGGCCCAACATGCAGGGAACTTGGAAGATGTCACTCCTATCCTCACAATAAAAAAACTGGGAGAAAAAAAAGAACAAACAAACCACCTTGAAAATGAACAGCTTTTCTGAGATCTATCAGAGAACTGAGATCACGGGGCAAACTGCTGCCCCCAAAACTGAAACAACAGAGATACAGAGAATCACAGCTCACTGGGAACAGAAGCCCACAGCTGGAACCAATATCCATGGGGACGCTTTAAACTGTATTTTAAAAGTTGCTGAAGGCTCAATGTGGATTAGTTTGAGGGTTAAACATTCTAAGGAGACCTAGTTTGGGGAAGTCCCCACACTTTCCTGGGTTTCTCCCTGAAAACTACAGAGAAATCTCTTCTTGCTCCTGCCAGGGGAGGGGGGCAGAAAGTACCATTTTGAAATACACCCAGAGCTCTCTGTTCTCCTTAACAAGACCTGCCTCAAGGAAAACTTTTTCCAGAGCCTAACTAACTTTGGGGAAGGAAAATCTCCAACTCCAGCTCCCTCTAGCCCTTCACATGGAAGCAAGGAAATATCTATGTTAAGCCCACGGTAGCCTTAAATGTGGGAAAAGGGAAATACAGAACTCAAGGTCACTAAAAGACTGAGATCTAATCACATAAAATGGTTCTTCTCTCCCCATCAGTAAGGGCTCAGGTACAATCACAAGAGATTAAAGCTAAAAGAAAGAGGCCCAGACCCTTATTTAAACAGTCTCTAGAAAAATTCAGACAACAGAGAAGACAAAAGAAAGATGCTAACTGAAATTCTAGCAAAAGTAGCCTAACTCCTAACTCCTAAATCCTAACCAGATAAACATAAAACCTCACACTAAAAGCTTATCTGCATGAGTCCCTTTTACCCAACCCTTCATTGTCTGCTTTCCAACAAAAAGTAAGGCGCACACACAGTCTGGGAAAATGAAGCAAGTATCAGAACCTGACTCATATAGCAGAGAGTATGGAATCCTAACTGATTAAGATGTTCAAAGCTCTAATGGAAAAAGTAGACAACATATAACAACAGAT
>NW_027759936.1:0-299 GCF_054177405.1 Leptonychotes weddellii
GTGAAACTCTCAGCTATTGCCTTCCTGGGTCTTTTGAGGCAAAATTTATATGCTCAGCAATAATGGTGGCCCATCTCTCTCTCTCTCTCTTCCTCCTCTACCCCCACACTCTGTGTGTCTTTGGGAACTGTGGGGCCAGAATATTCCACCCCAGCCGGCAGCTGTATATCTTTCAAAAAGTGGCTCCACAGGCCAAATCACCCTCCAAGTTATTTATGACTCCCATTGAAGCCGGCAGGACTCAGGCGCCAATTTGGAGGTCAGCAATGGGCCCCTTTGTTGGACACAGGTCATCAGGA
>NW_027759937.1:0-299 GCF_054177405.1 Leptonychotes weddellii
AGAGAGAATGAGAGAGAGAGAGAGCACATGAGAGGGGGGAGGGTCAGAGGGAGAAGCAGACTCCCTGCCGAGCAGGGAGCCCGATGCGGGACTCGATCCAGGGACTCCAGGATCATGACCTGAGCCGAAGGCAGTCGCTTAACCAACTGAGCCACCCAGGCGCCCCTATTTAAGTAATTTCTACACCCAACGTGAGGCTCGAACTCATGACCCTGAGATCAAGAGTCGCAGGCTCTACCCACTGAGCCAACCCAGGACAGCATGTTTTGATATCAAGGAGCACTGTGAACTTCTTGGGA
>NW_027759938.1:0-299 GCF_054177405.1 Leptonychotes weddellii
GTATTTCTTGCCCTTATGTGACAAGTGTATCCTGGCAGGCTATTTTCTCCTACTTCCTATGTTAGTGTTCTTCAGGCTTCTGTCTATTGAGGCCTGAGCATCACTTGTTTGGTGCTGGAGGGGGTGGCGTTATTTATATTAATTGTGTGCCCATGCATGGATGCGTGAGTGCGTGTGTGTGTGTGTAGGTGGGTGGAGAAAAGACTGAAGTGCAATCTGTGTCCTCTGAGTCAGCTGTGACCAGAGAACCCTGCACTGGGTCTTTAGCTTATTCTATCTGATGGCCAGACTCCACAAAG
>NW_027759939.1:0-299 GCF_054177405.1 Leptonychotes weddellii
ACCATGTGTGTGCATGCTGACCGTGTGTTTCTGTGTGCAGCCACCGGTGTCTGCACAACCTGGACGCGGGCTCACTTGACGCTCTGCTCTGCACTGTCGTGGCACCGCGTGTCCACTCCAGCCCCTCCTGCTCACCTGTCGGCTCCACTCACGGGGAGAGCCTGGGTTCCCGCCTCTCGCGTCCGCTCACGGAGGGTCCTGGCCCGGCCCCAGGACAGTGGCGTCAGCTGGTTGACCCGGGTCCCCGGAGCCCGCGTTCCCCCCTGGAGCCAAGTTCCGGCAGTGCCCCTGCCTTTGGT
>NW_027759940.1:0-299 GCF_054177405.1 Leptonychotes weddellii
TTTACTGGTTTACACACAGTCAGAGCACTCCTTTCATTTATGAACATTGCGGGCTTCAAACTTTATCCCCAATGCAGAAAGTTTATATTTTCTTAATTATATGCTGTCAATCAATTTCAACCACTTAATTCTTTGTTTAAAGAAAAGATCTTCTCCCCCACCCCCGACAAACACACACACACACACACACACACACACACATCAGAACATGATGACTTTTTGTTTGTTTGTTTCTTTCTTTCTTTTTATTAAGAAAAGCAATCTACAGCCTTACTCAGTGCCACCCAGGTTCATGTACA
>NW_027759941.1:0-299 GCF_054177405.1 Leptonychotes weddellii
GAACCACCCAGGTGCCCCCAAGTAACTATGTTCTTAAACTCACTCCAGTTTTCACACCCAGGGATCCACAAAATTTCTCTTATGAAGTTCATCAATGACCTCTAGGCTTCTACATTCAGAGGTCAAGTCTAGACCTCATCTAGTTGATCACTCCCTCCTTTCTTTTCTTTTTATTTTTTAAGATTTTATCTATTTTTTTTTGAGAGAGAAAGAGCAAGAGAGAGAGAGAGAGAGCACAAGCAGGGGGAGCGGCAGAGGGTGAGGGAGAAGCAGACTCCCTGCTGAGCAGAGAGCCCAGT
>NW_027759942.1:0-299 GCF_054177405.1 Leptonychotes weddellii
TGATTATAGATGTCCGTGACATCCACCAAGTACCTTCTCAGCTAGGTTAGCGTTTGACTGAATAGCTAGATAGTAAATTTAGTCCATGAGACAAAACCAGCCTGCCGAGATGAATGCAAACGTCACGTTCATCAGCCTACACGCTGTCCCATAACTGACCGTCCTCATCCTGCAGAAACCAGCTCTTGGCATCTCTTTCGGATGATGTCCTGCTTGCCCCGGCACCCCGCAAGCCCCACAGACACACACACACGCACATGTGTGCAAACACACACGTCTTCTCCTTCTCTTCCCTCTAA
>NW_027759943.1:0-299 GCF_054177405.1 Leptonychotes weddellii
GGTGTCTCTGGGTAAAGGATATATGGAGTTCTTGTGTTATCCTTGCAACTGTAAAAGTATATTAAATATATTATAAATATAAACTATATTAAATCATGTCAAAATCAAAAGGTAAAAAATAGTCTAGGTGGGAGGAGGGGTGTGGGGAGACATGAAGCAGGAACTGGCTATAAGTCGATCATTGTCCAGGCTGGATGATCGGTACATGAGAGTTAATTTATCATACCATCTGCTTTGTATATATTTGAACTTCTTCATAATAATTTTAAAAGGTATTGAAGCATCACAGAAAAATCAGT
>NW_027759944.1:0-299 GCF_054177405.1 Leptonychotes weddellii
GGGCGCCTGGGTGGCTCAGTTGGTTAAGCGACTGCCTTCGGCTCAGGTCATGATCCTGGAGTCCCTGGATCGAGTCCCGCATCGGGCTCCCTGCTCGGCGGGGAGTCTGCTTCTCCCTCTGACCCTCCCCCCTCTCATGTGCTCTCTCTCTCTCACTCTCTCAAATAAATGAATAAATAAAATCTTTAAAAAAAAAAAAAAGAAATAGAAAAATGTTCATGAGTGGTTGCAAAATGAAGAAAAATGCTATAAAAATACATATTAATTTTTATAGAATTTATATATAGATAGAAAAAAGG
>NW_027759945.1:0-299 GCF_054177405.1 Leptonychotes weddellii
GCAGGAGCCAGCCTGGGTCCATCCAGCCAACTCCTAGTGGGCCTACAATCCTAGCGCTGACCCAGAAAACCTTCCTCCAGCCCCTCAAATGGCACGGAGCGACTTCCCCTCTCTGTTCTGCTCACCATGTACTTGTTGACACCCACACGCCTTGATGGGAACCTGGGTCCCTGGACACCGGGACTGCATCTATCTTGGCCTCCCCCCAAAGCCCTTGCCTTGCCCAGGGCAGGCACTCAGGAAAGATGACATGAATGGAAGGGCAGGGTTTCAGGTCCCCGCCAACACTGGTGAAGGAT
>NW_027759946.1:0-4123 GCF_054177405.1 Leptonychotes weddellii
AACCATCTCCTTTCTGACTTGAGTCTCACATTCTATGAAGGACCTGAAGCCCAGGGAGGAGGAATGTGAGGTAAGATGACTTTTCCTCTGACTGGCAGATCCCATTCTTTTCTTTGTCCTGTACTTATGGGTCTAGAACCCCGGCTCTTCCCTCCTCCCTTCTGGAATATTTCTCCTCCATCTATGTGACCTGGACCTTCTGGCCATCTTCACGGCTCTACTCTCCCCAGCCCCCGGGGTTCTCCTCTTACCAGGTCTCCGTGCTGGAGCTCCCGCTGAGATCAGAGGCCGTGGTTAGTCCCAGGCTCAGAGGCTTTTGTCTGCTGTTCCTCTGCCAGGTATGCCAGCGCAGCCTGCGTGCAGCAGGGAAGGGTTCCGAGCCCTAGGAAAGAGGAAAGGGAACCTAGGGCTTGGAAGATGCACTTCTCGTGCACAGTGTGGATGAGACCCACACTCTCCAACTCACCGTTTAAAGCCAGTATCCCTGTAGACACAGGAAGAGCAAGCCTACTTAAAGGAACAAAGAAGAAGTGATAACTTCCTCAAAGAAGTTGTGAGGAAATGATGACTTCCTGATATCCGTTGAGTGCTTCCTTCCCTGAAGCTTTAGTGTTTTGAGCTCCCTTATTTCAGTTCTTTAGGAGAAAACACACCACAAACACACAAGACTCCCCCGGTCCAGTTGCCAATTGCAAGTCCAGCTTGTCACCTGTGCTTCTGACTGCCTGGCTATAAATCTGAGCTTCCCCCAACCCTTTCTTTGTTCCACTACTTTGTTAGAGTGCTCACAGAACTCAAGGAAACACTGATGGTTTATCAGTTCCTTAAGGGATAGGATAAAGGAGACAGATGAAGACCCAGATAAAGAGATACCAAGGGTAAGGTGGGAGGGTCCCTAGTGAAGGAGCTTCTTTCTTCATGGAGTTGGGGTGCATCACCCTCCCAGTGTAGATGATATAGGAAAGATGTTAAGGTTTGAAACCAACAGCCAAGAAAGAATTCTTGAGACACCTTTGGTGCAAAAAGTGGTTTTATGAAAGCACGGGGACGGGACCCGTGGGTAGAAAAAGCTGCCCTGGGTTTGTGAGGTATGGCTGATTATATACTTGCAAATTGGGGGAGGTATGGAAAAGGGAGGTTTCAAAAGGATTTTTGTATGTTAAAGAAGACTCACAGGATACCGGAGGCCTTGCCATTACCTGTTAAGATTGTCTTTCCTTCTAGTAAGGCATTGACAGTAAGATAGTTGGGAACTTCCTGGAGGAAATTACACTTTGCCCCCTTCAAGTATCTGTCAATGGACTGCAGATTATAAGGACATTTAATTGTATCTACATTCCCTACTAGAAACTAGACATTGATAGAAACGCTTTGTTCTTGTAAATTGCTAAGACTTTTGTAAACTGAGGGAGACTCAGGTCTTGCAGAATTGTAATCTCTGTAAGTTAACTATTTGTTTTTCCTTTAGGGCAGCCAGAAGTGCCTGAGGAATGTCACATATATCTCATGGGGGGGGGGGGCGGGTGTCAGATTCTGCCTGTCCTCAGCTAGCCTTCTGCTCCCTCATCAACTCTACCTGTTTCAAGGACTAGTCAATGGGCTGTAGGAAGTAAGGAAATTTAACTTTTTCTTTTGCCTCTGTTTCCCACATTACTTGCATCACTATTAGAGATTCAGTCTCAGAAGATAGTGTAGAGGAAGAAGCAATCTTTCTCTTCTCTCCTTCCTTCTCAGCTATGGCCTTTATAACATAAGACAGAAAAACAAACGGAAGTTTATTAGCATGGATATGTCATATATACATGGGAGAAATGAAGGGATTGGTGTGAAATGTGGTGATGTTGGGGTCCAGGAGCAAATGGTCAAGACAGCATTCTTGAGTCATCTTTGGTGCAAAAATGGTGGTTTTATTAATGTACAGGGACAGGACCCGTGGGCAGAAAGAGCGGCACTGGGGTTGTGAGTAGTGGCTGATTCTATTCTTTTAAGTCGGGTTTGGGTTAGGGGTAGCCAAAGTCTCTAAGGAATTTGGAAGCAAGGGTTTTAAGACCTTGAGGGGCTAGCTGCTGTTAAGATGAGGTCATTTACTATTGTCCAGTACAACACGAGTCATGAGACCCTTCAGATGTCTATCGGTGGGGCATAGGCTTGGAGAATTAATGCTAACATATAACCTGGCGGGGGGGGGGAGGTAGAGATAAAGGAAGTTTCCAAAGAGATTTTTATATGTTAAAGGAGACTTACAGGATCCTGGGGGTTGAGGTAATATCAGGCTAAGGTTACCTTTTTCCTCTAGCAAAGTATTAACATTGAGGCAGCTGAGCTCTTAGAAGAAGGTCACTCTGCCTGTCCCAAGTACTTGTCAATGGGCTGCAAGTTGTAAGAAATTTAATGTTCTTTCTACATTTCTTTTGCCTTTGTTCTTCACATCAGGAAAGATCATTCCAAGAGGTGGTGAGACCTTGGGCTAACAGACCATCTTCAGCTAAAACAAAGGAAGAAGAGTGTGGGGAAGGCAGGCTCCAGGAAGTTGGCAAGGAAAGTATAGAAAACAAAGTTTGTTTTGCAGAGTTAAGCCTGTGCCTTCTCCACTGGTAAGAGTTTCTTGTGATTTAGAGTCATCTTTATCTTGTTACTAGACATAGGGAAACACCCTTAGGGATAGAGATTTTCTCTATGATGATAAATGTCCCTTCTTTGTAAATGGGTGATTTATAGGCTGCTTTCAGAGCTTCTCCTCTGTCTTCTGTTTCTCAAAATAATCAGCTCAAAATCATCTTTGTGCCAAAGAGCCATCTTTTCGGGTAGTACATTCTGGTCTCCTATAAGAAAGAGTCTGGTTGGCCTAGCTTGCATCTCATGACCGTCACTTGACTCAGTAGAGGGGATTCGAAACCCTGATGGATAACCCCACCAATACTGCACACAAGCGGGGGGCGGGGGGCATAGTTCCAGAAAGGAAATGAATATGCAGCTATCCACATGGGGGAAAGTGGATGTGGGAAAAAACAAGCAACAACACAAAACTATTATATTAGTTGTGCTTGATCCATTTTCTTTCCATGTGGTTTCAACCACCATCTTTTAACCCTTTAATAAAAGGAACTTCTAGAGTTTTTAGAATGAAGTATTTGTGAAAACTTACTGTGGGAGACCAGAATAGACCACTCTGGAATACAAGTATAAGCAACCAGAATATGCTACCACAAAATATGCCACTACATTTTATTTTTGTTTTATTTGTTTATCTGTTTTTGTTTTCATTGTTTTAGAGAGCGATAGCTTGTGAGAGTATAGGGCAGGTGGCAGAGGGAGAGGGAGAGGGAGAGAGAGAGTCCCAAGCAGGCTCCAAGCTCAGCACAGAGCTGGATGTGGGGTTGGATCTCATGACCCTGAGGTCATGACCTGAGCCGAAATCCAGAGTCGACGTTTAACCGACTGAGCCATCCCGGTGCCCCACGCCCTACATTTTGAAGCAGCTTTTTTTTTTTTTTAAAGATTTTATTTATTTATTTGAGAGAGAATGAGAGAGAGCACATGAGAGGGGGGAGGGTCAGAGGGAGAAGCAGACTCCCCGCCGAGCAGGGAGCCCGATGCGGGACTCGATCCAGGGACTCCAGGATCATGACCCGAGCCGAAGGCAGTCGCCCAACCAACTGAGCCACCCAGGCGCCCTGAAGCAGCTTTTATCAACTGAGAGAAACAATCAGTATTCCTCATCTGCAAATTGATTATTGATACAGAACTCCTGGTTTAACACTAATCTCTTGTGAGTTTGGTTACTATAGGTCATCCTCTCCCCAGTGTCTGCTCATCCCCAGGTGCACTGGAAAATTGCAAAGCTGAGGAGCTGCTCTTGGAACATGATGACCAACCAAGATTCCTTGGCTACTCATTGGGCCCAGACATCTAGGACTAGGAATGCAGCCACCTAGCTGAAACTGTTATGACCTTGGTCTTTTCTCCAATTGTTTCAAGACTAGAGTCATTCAACAATGCGGGATGCTAAAGAACATAAGGTACTTTAATGTTTCACATTTCTCCTCCCCATACCTGTTCGAGGAAAACTGATATGAAGTGAAGGTTTATCTTTCTCTGTATCTCTCGTCCTCATTTAGCAAAC
>NW_027759947.1:0-299 GCF_054177405.1 Leptonychotes weddellii
AACTTTGTGGCTCAAAACCCAAACTCCTGCTCATCCTTTAACTCTAGCTGTTCCAAAAGAGTATACATGTACAAGAAAGACAGAACCCCCCCCCCCCCCCGCCGCCAAGTGCCATTGCGATATTCCAGAAGCTTTAACTGCAGCACCTTATGGTGCTGGGGGCACCTCTGTGGATCCAGCATGAGATCAGCACTTATAAGAGGCATTGTGAGAAGAGCTCGTTCTAACATTAGCAGGTAGCCTCTGTCCTCCCATGATCGAGCAAGCTTATCAAAGGCCCTTGTTACAGATATCGTGCT
>NW_027759948.1:0-299 GCF_054177405.1 Leptonychotes weddellii
CTGCGCCTGCTTTATAAATGAGCCGCATTAGGGTTATAAAACCAAGTCATAAATACAGGCTGCAGTGCCGCAGAGAGCGAAGACAGCCATCACCTGGGGGCTGGGGGCCGCACGGTTAGAAAGGAGAGCTAGCAGGTGCCTGGACTCACAGGCTCCCATGCACCTTCTCTCCCACCCTCCAGAGGGAGGCCTGGTCCCCCCATTTCACGGATGAGGTGCCTGAGGTCAGGAAGGGTGACTTCAGACCCAGAGGTGGCTGTGTCTGAAGTCTGCGCCCTGCCTCACACCCCCCGTACCTG
>NW_027759949.1:0-299 GCF_054177405.1 Leptonychotes weddellii
GGGTGGGCTCGGGGAGGGCCTGTGTCCAGTCGGCTGTAGATGAGTTCTCGAATATAACAGAAAGAGGAGGTCTGGGGGTGGGGAGAGAAGGACGAAGAGGAAAAGCAGAGGCTCTCAGTTGCCTGACTTCCGAGGGGCTGCCTGTCACCAATGAATAAATATTTGGTGCCACCTGCATGCAGGCCTGGTCACCTTGAGTAGCCCAGCTCGGGCTCTGCTGACTCTGTGACCTCAGACAAGTCCCTCCCCGGCTTCGGTGTCTCCTTCCAAACCTGAGGGGGGTGGGTGGCCCTATCCCG
>NW_027759950.1:0-299 GCF_054177405.1 Leptonychotes weddellii
ATGAGACTGAGAGGTACGGAGAGGTTACTTGTTCACTGTTACTTAGCTGTTAAGTGATAGAGTCAAGCGTCCTTCTACTTGTTGACTAGATCATTAATACGCCGCTGTTGAGGGGCCCCTGGCTGGCTCAGTCGCTCATCAAGAGCATGCAACTCTTGATCTCAGGGTTGTAAGTGCGAGCCCCATGTTGGGTGTAAATGACTTAAAAATAAAATGTTAAAAAAAAATGCTCCGGTTGAGTTGCTGTGGCCCATGGCTAACAGATGACGTGAGAAAATAAAGCTACCCAAGGAAAAGCT
>NW_027759951.1:0-299 GCF_054177405.1 Leptonychotes weddellii
CTGGTTTTATATATTTTTCATTTATTTAAGTGTAATCCAAGCAAACAGATCTTTGTTGTACTTTGTGGAATTTTTATAACTTTTGAAAGATTTTAATATGTTTATTTATCCAGTCCATTTGTTCTAAGCAATGACAAAACAATAGCAGAATTTTTAGTTTTGTAATAGGCTATCCCAGATCTCATAATAGTTTGAAAATCTAACTTTTATTACTAAAATATATTTTTAAGAGAAAAATTCTAAATTTCATAGTCTATTCTGATTGATTCTTTGTAATCATTTTTGGGCTACATAATTTT
>NW_027759952.1:0-299 GCF_054177405.1 Leptonychotes weddellii
AATGAGATACCACCTCACACCTGTTAAGATGGCTTTTATTAAAGATAGAAGAGATGACAGATGTTGGCAAGGATGTGGAGAAAGGGGAACCCTAGTACACTTTTGGTGAGAATGTAAATGTAAAAAATTAAAAATAGAACTACCAGATAATCCAGCAATTCTACTTCTGGGTATTTTTCCAAAGGGAGAAAACTTAACTCGAAAAGATACATGCACCCCTGTGTTCATTGCATCATTCACAATAGCCAAAACATGGAAACAACCTTAGTATCCACCAATGGTTGAATGGATAAAGAAGT
>NW_027759953.1:0-299 GCF_054177405.1 Leptonychotes weddellii
AACAATAAAAAAATTTTTTAAATGAATGAAAGAAACCAAGATAGAAGAAATTGGTAAAAATCAAAAGACAAAAATGATGAGTAAAAAAATTATAAAACAGTAGAATAAATTATATTTGGAAGCTGGTTTTTTGGTAAAGGAAAAACAAAAACGGATAAACTACAGGCTGACATGCTCAAGAGGAGAAAAAAAGAAAAGGAAAGTACAAACACAGCGTTGTCTGCAATGGCAAAGACTAGAATGTCCAAAATGGTTAAATATAGTACATCCATAAATAGAAACACTGCAGCTTTAAAAGA
>NW_027759954.1:0-299 GCF_054177405.1 Leptonychotes weddellii
CTGGGTGTCTATTACAAACCCATTCCATTTCATACTCAGTTCTTAGTGCTAGAAGTTCAAGAAGAAAAGGACAGTCCTGTAGAGAAGGAATACAGACAAGCAGGCCTCTTAGTGCTGTGATAAGAGCACAAAACACATTGGGAGCTTGTAGGTAGATGAACGCACACCTTCCCTGTTAGGCTGATGAATACAAACCACACACAGAACTGGGCTGGTTCTGCCTCTGTGTCTATCAGGAATGTGGAGTTTGGCAGAATTTATCCTATTAGTACTGACAGGACAGCTCAAGAAGGAGCAGT
>NW_027759955.1:0-299 GCF_054177405.1 Leptonychotes weddellii
CTAGGAACTGCCCTACTCTTTGGGGATCCCCATGGCAACAGGATAGAGAAAAGAAGAAAACAAAGAGATGGGAAAGCTTATAGAGATACACAGCAGTAGGACACACACACACACACACACACAGAGGTAGTCACTTTATCAGAAGCAAAAGTCCAGGAGGACGAAGAAAAACTCTCAAGTCTAAAATACAGGGTCCCCTAAGGGGAAAGCAGCCACTCTGAGTACCCAGGAGGTAGTCATAGTGGTGCAGTGGGCAGGGTGGGCCATGGAAACCCTAGAGAGGGCTCGAGCCACATCCC
>NW_027759956.1:0-299 GCF_054177405.1 Leptonychotes weddellii
GAAAATAAAACTCAACTCCCTTATATATTAGTTTCACAGGGGTTAGAGTGGGAAGTGACCACAAATTGGGTGGATTAACATAACAGAAATTTATCCTCCCCCAGCTCTGGAGACCAGAAGTCTGAGATCCAGGCGGGGCAGGACCACTCAGATCCAGGCGGGGCAGGGCTGCTGAGATCCAGGCGGGGCAGGGCTGCTGAGATCCAGGTCGGGCAGAGCCATGCTCCCTCCAGAGGTTCCAGGGGAGGGTCCTTCCTCCTCTTCCAGCTTCTGGGGCTCCAGGTGTCCCTGGGTTTGTA
>NW_027759957.1:0-4123 GCF_054177405.1 Leptonychotes weddellii
CTGGGTGGCTCAGTTGGTTAAGCGACTGCCTTCGGCTCAGGTCATGATCCTGGAGTCCCAGGATCGAGTCCCGCATCGGGCTCCCTGCTCGGCAGGGAGTCTGCTTCTCCCTCTGACCCTCCTCCCTCTCATGCTCTCTGTCTCTCATTCTCTCTGTCTCAAATAAATAAATAAAATCTTTAAAAAAAAAAAAAAAGAATTCTTTGATACATTTCATGCTTTGTAGCATTGTAGTGAAGCTGAAATTATAAAACAATGACTGACATCAAGTCTTTCAAGGGCACATCTTTGATATAAAATGAGTACAACTGAAGTTACCAGAGGGTCTCTCCTGGGATAAGATTCTATTAACCAACTGCATCCCTGGCAAATGTTGGCAGCTGTTGCCCTGGGCTAGCTCTGGAACCCATAAAAGCAGCTAGAATGAATACTTGGGCATTAGAAGGGAAGCACACTTGTGCTGTGAGCCACTGTACTGCAAAGGGGCAACACTAGTCAAGACAGGACTGTGGACATGATCCTGACTTAAATAGACTCATTCCCCCCTCTAGGGTCCATTCACAAAATCCCACCTCTTTGCGTGCCCAAAAAACTTCTGCTTTGATGGCATGGCTTTTAGGGCCATGAAGAGCCTAAGGCTAACTTACATTTCAATGTTTACCTTTTTCCCCACATGGCTTGTCATTAAAACTCTTCCCAGCTGGTGGCCTAAAGAACATATTTTCCTGGTTTTGCATCCCCGCCTACAAACACACAACTCTGCTCAATTGTATTCTTTAGAATTACTGGATGATTCCTTTTGAGGGTGCGATAATGGCCTAAACATGTCCGCATGTAAGGTTTTCCACTAGTAAACATTGAACATCTTCAGTTTTACGTTGGAAGTTCAATAGATATAATTGAGCCCTTCTATGTTTATTACTTGCTGAGGTTCCCTTCAAGTCTTTCTGTCTCACATCTCCTCTACTACATACCAAGAAACGAAAGGGACACAGTTAAGATTCCTGGACCCCTGCCTTGCCTAACTTAGGGATGACCATCACAGGAGTTGGACAATTACCATCTCAAGATTAAGTTTTCAAGAGATCATCCCAAAACATCCTTTGGTCAACAAATCCATATTCCAACAACATTTGAGTACTCTTTTTTTTTTAAAGATTTTATTTATTTATTTGAGAGAAAGAGGTGGAGGGCAGAGGGAGAGGGAGAAGCAGACTCTGCTGAGCAGGGAGCTGATGTGGGGCTCGATCCCAGGACCCTGAGATCATGACCTGAGCCGAAGGTGGACACTTAACTGACTGAGCCACCCAGGTGCCCTTGAGCACTCTTTCTGGATCCTAGAATGAACAACACTGATCAAGAGCATCATGTGGCCTTACCTTGACCAGAATCCTAGTGAGACTGAAGCAGTAGTACAATGATAGAGCACAGGACTTGGAAGTTAAAAGGCCTAAATCACACAGCTTTCAGCAGGTTGCTCAATGCTTCATGGCCTCATCTGTTTCTCATCTAGAAAATACCAAAGATTCCTATCCTATCACACAAATGATATTCCTCTCATTGTTGTGAGAGACTAATAAGACACAAAGTACATGGCATGGTGTCTGGCCAACAATGGGCACCTCACAGTCAGCTTGAATCTGAATCTCCAGAAGGGAGTAAAGAAATTAAGAAGTATGAGACACTGAACTCTGTTCCCAAATATTTCCAAGAAACTTACAACTACTTAGCCATTTGAAAGCCATATACTTTCAAATTCAAGTATAAAAAAAGCCGTGTGGCTGAACTAAAAAGTAGACTTATTCTATAGCTTATTGTATCACACTGTTATATGTGTGTTCATCTCACACACTTTATAATGTATACTCTTAGACAGAAAGACTTTTTTTTTAAAGTCAAGAATTTTTATGTCAAGTGAGGGCATCTGCTCATTTGCATAGAGTGCATATTGCTTTGTTGCTTAGTACAGAGTAATGGCTTGCTTTTCACACCCTCAAGTTGAGTCCACCAGTGATGGAAAACAGGCCTTTGGTGGCAGAGGCTTCTGTCCAGCTAAGCAGTAAATCTTAGCTGGTCCTAATGATTGTAGGGACTGACTCCTGGTAATAACTCTGATGTCATTATCCTCTCCCAGAAATGCATGAATGATTCTGGCCTTTAAAAACAGATTTAAGAGAATGCATTTATCTTGACATTATCAGCCTTTTAAAGATCACGCAATAGGGCCTGTTGACCTTTCTGTCTTAACAATGAGTTGCAAAACCGTTGGATAACATTAATGGAATGAAGTGAGAAAGAGTGTGTACTCAGCAGCTGTCCTGTTGAGTGGAAGAAGAAAGAAAGAGATGTTCAGGATGATAACGGGAACTTGCTTTAGTCCTGTGGGAACTGAGAAGTCACACGTAAATGGAAGCAAAGAGGTACAAACTGGACTCCATTTCTCTTTCTACTTCAAAGATGCAGTCCCTGGGCATACATCAAGGTGTGAGCCAAGAATAAAACATCTGGCTTATAATGCAGTGGTTGACAATGACTCCAACTCTGAGACATGTTTTCTTTACACCCAACAATGTAAATGTCTATACTTAAAAAAGATACATAATGTTCACCAATTCACCACTATCTACTGGGAACAGAATTGGATTCTGTTACTAATCATACAGAAGATTGTATGCAAATTCCCTCCCTAGTACTGAATTTCCCAAAATGTTTTTTATTTTTATTTAAAGATTATGTATTTATTTATTTGACAGAGAGAGAGTACAAGCAGGGGGAGCAGCAGAGAGAGAGAGAGAGAGAAGCAGGTTCCCTGCTGAGCCCAATGTGGGGCTTGATCCCAGGACCCTAAGACCATGACCTGAACTGAAGGCAGATGCTTAACCGACTGAGCCACCCAGGCGCCCCCCCAAATATTTTTTTAAATCTAGGGTCTTGGGGTGCCTGGATGGCTCAGTGAATGGAGCATCCACCTCTTGGTTTCAGCTCAGGTCATGATCTCAGGGTCGTGGGATCAAGCCCTGCACTGGGCTCCGCACTGAGCAGGTGTGCCTGCTTGGGATTCTCTCTCTCCTTCTCTCTCTGCCCCTCCCCCTTGCTCTCTCTCAAAATAAATAAATAAATCTTTAAAAAAATTTTAAAAAATAAAAAATCAAGGGTTTCTAACATTTTAAAGATTGAAGAAAATAGTCATTGACAAATTCTTCACACAGTGCCTTGGTCCTACCATGGGTTCAATAAATGCCAGTATCTTTCCCTCTACCCCCTAATTCTCCTCTTTGCACTAACTTGCTCAATCCACAAATCAAATGGTGGAACAAACTGATAAAGTTAAAAATTAGAAATTGAGATTATCTGACTCCCTTGGCATCTTTGAGATATAATTATCATGAACATATTTTCAGTGCAATACAGAGTTTTAACAGAGGTACAGGAATTTAAAATTGGAAGCACTCTGAAAAATACAGGAGCATCCATGGGCACAGCAAACATCTCTAATCTCATACACACAAATAAAAACGGATTAAATGAAAAGCACTAACTGTTCTGCCTTCTAAACCCAACAGGGAGGTCATATCAATGCACAAGCTGAAATGCATAATTCTATGCTTACCCACTAGCACTACAGCCCAGTGAATGTTTTAAATCCCAGATACGGTTAAAAATATAGCTGGGTATGTGATTTTCTTTGAAAGCTAATATAGTGAAACGAACCACATACTAACAGGAGATGAACTAGTATTTCCATGGCAACCAAAGACTATCAATATCATTTTATTATTATTATTTTCACTTTGCAAGGCACCTTCTTTGATGAGCAATTCCCTTTCTGCATGGGTCTACTTGATAGCTCCCTGAATAATTCTAGTCCATGAGGCTTTGTATCTTTTTTTACATGCTGGAAATACAATGGCTTGTTCTAATTATCTCATGAAACTCAACTCTTAAATAAAACTTGAAAGTAAAAACATAAAGCAGCCTCCTTCTTTGACATTAGCTATTGGTTTCATGGCGCCTTCCCCTAGGCAAAGTGCTAATAAGAAATGGGATATGCCTGGGGCACCTGGGTGGCTCAGTCGTTGGGCGTCTGCCTTCGGCTCAGGTCATGGTCCCGGCGTCCTGGGAT
>NW_027759958.1:0-299 GCF_054177405.1 Leptonychotes weddellii
AAATGCCTCACGAAGTCCCTCCCAATGCTGCCGAGCCGGGGGCGGGGCACTGTGATTTAGGACCAGTGTTGACTGGAATTTTTATAAGTTTTTTTATACAAGGGATAACGGCTCTTTCGAGACAATACCACGGCACAGGAAGGATTTTAAAGATCTTCAGGAATGGGGATTTGATTAGCAATCAGGATGGGCCCCTCTCCGCCTGGGCCAGCTCTAATTTCTTGCATTTATGTGCTTTTTATTGCGTTTACCCTCAGGGGATGGAGCTCCTTCTGATGAGCAAAACTCCTTTTTAAGAC
>NW_027759959.1:0-299 GCF_054177405.1 Leptonychotes weddellii
AGGGAGGCCACCCACCTTCCCTGGTTCCAACCACCCAACTGCCGCTTGGAGACACCAGATGGCCCAGCTCTTCAAAAGAAGGCAAAACCTGGCTTGCTTTTTTTTTTTTTTTTTTTAACAAGAAACTACCTGATGTCGATGTTTCCACTCACACAATTACTTCAAAAATCATTGTATGAACTAAATAAAACTACTGGCCACTAGCTCACAACTTCTGAACTAGAGAGACGATATTTGAACCTGCTTGTGGGTGTAAAATCCTGTCTTCAAACAGAACCGCTCTGGTGAAGGGGGCCTTG
>NW_027759960.1:0-299 GCF_054177405.1 Leptonychotes weddellii
GTGCAGACTTTACAGTTTACAAAGCAATTCCCTCCCTTCATCCCTCTGGTGCCGTGGGGGGCGGGGGGGCTGCCATTTTTAGATACCCCCATTTTTAGGCAAGGACCATCCCGGACAGGATGGGCTCAGCAATACTGGGGGGCGGCACCCCAAGCCCTGGGGGCTAGGGCATCGCTCCTGCTTGCCCTCCGTGGCCGGCTGCCCGGGAGCCCCGCCCATCCTCCGCTCACTAGCCTCACTAGGGGCCCAGGGGTGCTGCGGGCAGAGGTTCTTCTCACAGCTCCTGGGGCTGCCCCCCC
>NW_027759961.1:0-299 GCF_054177405.1 Leptonychotes weddellii
TTTTTTTTGTTTGTTTTTGTTTTTGTTTTTAAAGATTTTATTTATTTATTTGAGACAGAGAGAATGAGGGAGACAGAGAGCACATGAGAGGGGGGAGGGTCAAAGGACGAAGCAGACTCCCTGCCGAGCAGGGAGCCCAATGCGGGACTCGATCCAGGGACTCCAGGATCATGACCTGAGCCGAAGGCAGTCGCTTAACCAACTGAGCCACCCAGGTGCCCCTAAAATATGAACTCTTAACCAAGTAAGTAACCTATATGAGACTTCCATAGGAAAGCCACCAGTTTTTTTTTTGTTTT
>NW_027759962.1:0-299 GCF_054177405.1 Leptonychotes weddellii
CTGAAGGATTCACTCTTGGTGTCATATACCCTATGGATTTGACAAATGTATAATGACACATATCCACCATCACACTATCATACTGAGCAGTTTCACTGCCCTAAACATCCTCTGTGCTCTGCTTTTCATTCCTTCCTCCCCCACCCCAGCCCCTGGCAACCATTCATCTTTTTACTGTCTCCATAGTTTTGCCCTTTCCGGAATGTGATATAGTTGGAATCATATGTAGGTAGCCTTTTCAGATCGGCCTCTTTTACTTACTTATATGCATTTAAGATTCTCCTATGCCTTTCCATGCT
>NW_027759963.1:0-299 GCF_054177405.1 Leptonychotes weddellii
GTACTAACTGCAGTGGTAGATGTAAAAGGAGAAAGAATATAAATTTATATGCAAATGCTATCGGGGGCTTGGTGCGGGGGACAATGGCCAGTGCAGTTAGCCAGCAAGGGTGTGGATGAATGTCAACATTCTTCATTCAGTACAGGCAGAAGATTCTTCTCAGAAAAATAAAATAGTCATATACTGTGTGACTAAAAGAAAAACAACAAGTGGAAAAAAGTTATCTCCTCCCCTCCCTACCTTCCTTGCTTCCTTCCTTCCGCCCCTCCCCCCACTTTGAACCTCTTGCACTAGAAACA
>NW_027759964.1:0-299 GCF_054177405.1 Leptonychotes weddellii
GGTATTAAGGAGGGCACATACTGCATGGAGCACTGGGTGTTACACGAAAACAATGGATCATGGATCAACACATCAAAAACCAATGATGTATTGCATGGTGACATAACATAATAAAATTTTAAAAAATAATAATATTTTTTATGTATTTCATTGAATTTAACAGCCTATAGGGTATAGTTTTGTGTTCGATACCATGTTCTCAGTTTTGTATTGCAGCAGAAGATATCAGATATTGTCCTTAGCTTGGGGAAATCAATTTCTATTCTCTAGAGAATAATACTTTATAATACTGTACATTT
>NW_027759965.1:0-299 GCF_054177405.1 Leptonychotes weddellii
GACAAGTTATTCGATGTTTGGGGTCCCCATGGACAACAGAGGGCTTTAAAGACGACTCTGGGAGCAGTAAATGTGTGTCCTCACTTTTGATGAAGATTCTTCACACTGAGTTCACAAGCTAACTGTGGACAGCAGACAGTAACGCCACACTGTGATGTGGTGCTCAGTGCCTGTTTTGGTGAAAAGACTGGATCCCCCCAAGCAGACAGGTCCTGAGCGCCGCCCCGGGGAAGTGCCACACCACGTACCCACATACTAAAAGGGACTCAGAAACCAACCATGGTCCGTGGGCCCCAGAA
>NW_027759966.1:0-299 GCF_054177405.1 Leptonychotes weddellii
GGCTGGGCAGTGATTCTGAGGTGGGGGGGCTCCCAGGACAAGTCACCCAGGACCCCAGGCTCGGCACCAGCCTTTCTTCCCCGTGCTGCCCAGAGCTTGGGCTCAGGAGGAGAGGGGTGTAATCCCCCATGGGGTTCCACCCAGTGTGCAGTCCCAGCCCTTTAACTCCTGGCTAAAAGGCAAAGGACATCTGGCTCTTTGGGGATGACTTGCCCACTTTGTGCCCCCAATAAGTACCCCTGCTCCTGACTTTAAAAATCCATCTCATTGAGCATCAAAGGTCCTGTGGCCTTTCTCAA
>NW_027759967.1:0-299 GCF_054177405.1 Leptonychotes weddellii
AGCTTTAGTGGCTGTAGAGTATTTCTGTATTATGACTTTATCATAATTTACTATTTATCACCATTATGTGAAACAGTCTGATGAGCATCCTTTTTTAGCATCATGTGATTGTTTAGAGTACAGATGTAAAATCAAATTGCCTGGCTTCAAATCTTTGCAACGCTACCCACAAACTAACTGGGCACTCTTTTTTTTTTTTCCAATTTTTTATTGTTATGCTAATCACCATACATTACATCGTTAGTTTTTGATGGTGTTCCATGATTCATTGTTTGTGCATAACACCCAGTGCTCCATGC
>NW_027759968.1:0-14008 GCF_054177405.1 Leptonychotes weddellii
GACATGAACAGACACTTCTCCAAAGAAGAGATACAAATGGCTAACAGACACATGAAAAATGTTCATCATCATTAGCCATCAGGGAAATTCAAATCAAAACCACATTGAGATACCACCTTACACCAGTTAGAATGGCAAAAATTGACAAAGCAAGAAAAAACAAATTTTGGAGAGGTTGTGGAGAAAGGGGAACCCTCTTACACTATTGGTGGGAATGCAAGTTGGTACAGCCACTTTGGAAAACAGTGTGGAGGTGCCTCAAAAAATTAGAAATAGAGTTACCCTATGATCCAGCAATTGCACTCCTGGGTATTTACCCCAAAGACACAGATGTAGTGAAAAGAAGGGCCATAAGCACCCCAATGTTCATAGCAGCAATGTCTACAATAGCCAAACTGTTGGAAGAGCCGAGATGCCCTCCAACAGATGAATGGATAAAGAAGATGTGGTCCATATACACAGTGGAATATTACTCAGCCATCAGAGAGGATGAATACTGAACTTTTACATCAACATGGATGGAGGAGATTATGTTAAGTGAAATAAGTCAGGCAAAGAAAGTCAATTATCATATGGTTTCACTTATTTGTGGAACATAAGGCATAGAATGGAGGACATTAGGAGAAGGAAGGGGAAAATGAAGGGGGGGAAATCAGAGGGGGAGGTGAACCATGAGGGACTATGGACTCCGGGAAACAAACTGAGGGTTTTAGGGGGGAGGGTAGAGGGGGGATTTGTTAGCCCGGTGATGGGTATCAAGGAGGGCACGTACTGCATGGAGCACTCTGGTTTATATGAAAACAATGAATTGTGGATCACCACATCAAATACTAATGATGTATTGTATGGTGACTAACATAACATAATAAAATAAAATTAAAAAAAAATAAAATGAGTTAGAAATAAATAAATAATAAAAAAAATTTTAAAAAGTCACTTTCACCATATACAAACATACTTTCTATGAAACCTGCCATTTTTACTTTTTCTTTCATAATCTGAATATCTCTTTTTTCTCCTTTGCTATATTGCCCTGACTAGTACTCTTGCAAAATGTTGAATAGAAATGGGTATAGTTAATATTCTTGTCTCATTCCTGATGTCAGGGAGACAGCTTTTAATATTTTATTATTAAGTATGGTATTTCCTGTAGTTTTTTTTTTTTTTGACACTCTATATCAGATTAAGGAAATTTCTTTCTAGTCATAGATCAATAAGAGCTTTTTCAAATTAGTAGACTTTACTTTTAGTGCTGTTTTTGGCTTACATAAAAATTGAACATAAAGTGTAGGGAGTACCCATGTATCTCTTTACTAACACTGTACCAATTTTTGCATATAATTAACATCTTCAATTACTGTGATACATCTGTTATAATTGGTGAAGCAATACTGATACATTTTTATTTAACCAAGTCCAACATTTGCATTAAGGTTCACTCTGATTTGGACATTTCTGTGTTTTGACAAATGCATGCTATGATATATCTGGCATTATTACATTATAAGGAATAGTTTCGCTGCTCTAAAAACCCCTGTGCCCCACCTATTCATCCTTCCTCTCTCCACCCTAAACCTCAGTCAACCACTGATTTTTTACTCTCTCTATGGTTTTGCATTTGTCAGAATTTCATTTAGTTGGAATCATATGGCTTTTACGTTTTTCATACACACTGCTTTCATTTAGCATTATGCATATAAGGTTCCTCCATGTCTTCCAAGGCTTGATAACTTAGTTATTTTTTCACTGAATAATATCCCACTGTATGGTAGTGCCACACTTTATTCACTGATTGAAGGATATCCTGAATGTTGTAATTTTTGACATAAAGCTACTCTAAACATTTATGTAAGAGTTTTTGTGCAGACATACATTTTCAATTCATTTGGGAAAATACCCAGAAGCAAAATTGCTGAGTGATATGGTAACATTATGCTTATCTTTGTAAGAAAATGTCAAACTGTCTTCCAAAAGTGGCTATACCATTTTGTATTTCTGTTCCTGTTGCTCCACATCCTCACTAGCATTTGGTGCTATCAGTGTTTTGGATTTTGCCTATTCTAATAGGTGTGTGGTGGTATCTTGTTATTTTAATTTGAAATTCCACAATATATGATGCTAAATATAAGAGAATAGAAAGACAAGCCACATACTGGCAAAAAACTTTTGGGTCTTTTTTTAGTTTTTATTTAAATTCCAGTTAGTTAACATACAGTGTAATATTATTTTCAGGTGTACAATATAGTGACCCAACACTTCCATACAACGCCTGGTGCTCATTACAAGTGTACTCCTTAATTTCCATCACCTATTTCATCCATTCCTCACCCCCTTCCCCTTTGGTAACCATACTATAAAGAACCAGTTTGCTCTCTATAGTTAAGAGTCTGTTTCTTGGTTTGCCTCTCTCACTGTTCTTTTCCCCCTTTGCTCATTTATTTCTTAAATTCCATATGGTATTTGTCTTTCTCTGACTGCCTTATTTCTTTTTAAAAAAAAATATTTTATTTATTTATTTGAGAGAGAGAATGAGATAGAGAAAGAGAGCATGAGAGGGGGGAGGGTCAGAGGGAGAAGCAGACTCCCTGCTGAGCAGGGAGCCTGATGCGGGACTCGATCCCGGGACTCCAGGATCATGACCTGAGCCGAAGGCAGTCGCTTAACCAACTGAGCCACCCAGGCGCCCCTCTGACTGTCTTATTTCACTTAGCATAAAACTCTCCAACTCCATCCACATCATTGTAAATGGCAAGATTTCATTCCTCTTGATGGTTGTGTAATATTCCATTATATATATATATATACCACCCCTTCCTTATCCATTCATCAGTAGGTGGACACTTAGGCTGTTTCCATATTTTGGCTACTGTAGATAATGCTGCTATAAAAATGGGGGTGCATGTATCCCTTCACATAAGCATTTTTGGATCCTTTGGGTAAATAACTAGTAGTGCAATTGTTGAATCATAGGGTAGTTCTATTTTTAACTTCTTGAGGAAACTACATCATGTTTTCCACAGTGGCTGCACCAGTTTGCATTCCCACCAACAGTGCAAGGGGGTTCCCCTTTCTCCACATCCTCGCCAATACTTGTTTTTTGTGTTGTTGATTTTAGCCATTCTGGCAAGTGTGAGGTGATAGCTCATTGTAGTTTTGATTTGTATTTCCCTGTTGATAAGTGATGTTGAATATCTTTTCATGTGTCTGTTGGCCATCTGCATATCTTCTTTGGGAAAATGTCTATTCATGTCTTCTGCCCATTTCTTAACTAGATTATTTATTTTTTGGATGTTGAGTTTTATAATTTGTTCATATATTTTGGATACTAAGTCTTTATCAGATATGTCACTTAGAAATACCTTCTCCCATTTTGTAGGTAACCTTTTAGTTTTGGTGATTGTTTCCTTCACTGTGCAGAAGTTTTTATTTTGATGAAGTCCCAATAATTTATTTTTGCTTTTGTTTTCCTTGCCTCAGGAGACATATCTAGAAAGAAGTTGCTACAGCCAATGTCAAAGAGTTTACTGCCTTTGTTCTCCTCTAGGATTTTTGTAATTTATCAGAAAATATTTGTAAATATTTGCTAAAAGGTCTTGTATCTAAAATATATAAAGAAAACAAAACACACAATTAAAAAAAAACATTTTACATATACTTTTAGCAATATTTGCAAATACTTTTTGCCAGTATGTAGTTTGTTCTTGCATTTTCTTAATATTGATTTCAAAACAGTAGACATTTTAAATGAAGCCACATTATCAACTTTATTTTACATGGATCATGATTTGGGTGTTGTTTTTATAAACACTTATTGCCAAATCAAAGATTACCTAAATTTTCTCATGGTATCTCTAGAAGTTTTACGGCCTGGTAATTTACATTTAGATAAATGATCCATTTTGATTCAGTTTTTGTGAATTGTGTAACACAATTTCTAAATTATTTCTTTTGCATGTGGATGTTCAGCACCACTTGTTGTTGAAAGGCTATCCTTTCTCCATTGAATTGTATTTGCTCTTTATGAAATATCAGTTGACTATATATTAGAAAAGCCTTCTATAATCACCCTATAGATGGTAGAAGCCCTCCCACTACAATGCACACTAATTTTCTATGCATTTCCTTTGCTTTTGTCTTCTTCAGAAGCTTATTTCCACTTTACATAGAATATCTGTATATATATATATATTTGTTTGTTTATTGTGGGTTTTCTCTACTAAATATCAGTGACAGCAGTGACTTCACTTTACTGTCACTAGCACCTCTAACAGTGTTTGGTACACAGTACCAAAACATATTTGTTGACTTATTGAATAAGTAAATAAAATAATTAATTAAAATATAATTTAAAGTCAACCAGATTAATTGAAGCTCTTTTTAATTATGTGTGTCCAAAATTACCTGAGTAGCTTGAACTGTCATCTGTGACAAATAATATGTAAATACTATGCAAACCTCAATAAGTTTGGCATTTGAAAACAGATTTGAGAGCTTTGTAGATATAGTTATAGTAAGAACCATTTAAATACATAAGCAAAATTAACCAACCCTCCCTAGTTTACTCATGTTTTGCAAAGTATGAGTCAACTATTTATTGCATATAGAAACTTCCATTCACAAATAACATTTAATCACCCCAAAATATGTTGATATAATATAAATTGGCACCACACAAATTTCTGAGTAATATATTTAGATTATGACCTCTCCATAAACATAGTTATAAAAATGGCTAATTCTGGTGTTATATTCAGAAGGAACTTAATATACTTAGACATCTTTTGTTTATGAATCAAAGAATCACTTCTGAAATATCTAAAATCTTCACTTCTGTAAATTTTGAATCAGAATTGTTCAGGTTGACTTTATTATAACTTATTAGGTTTAAGTGTGCTATTTCTATGTCTTAAACAGGGAAACTAAAACATATTTCAAGAGTTTCACAGTTCTAGATTTTGGGTCTTTTTTTTACACAATTCATTAAATTTGGTCACAACATTTGGTCAAATGGCAACTTTTGAAAATGCAAAACAGGACAACTATGTCTGTAAGAGTTTATATCTCCCAAATTGACCATAAAGCAAAACATATTGTTACCTGGCATCACAAGCAAGAACTGCCATATGCTCACAGTTTCATTTCCATAGTGTTGCTTTAATATAAAATCCTAATTTAATATATTTTCTACTGTTTGTTAGATTATCCTTTTAGAGGTATGGGGTAGGGATATATAGAGGAAAATGAAGCAATATTTGATTAAAAATATTCAAAGTATTACAAAAATTGTATAGAGAACTACTGTCAAGTTTACATGTTTAGGATCCTTAATTAGGGAGATTTCCTGGCAAGGAACTCACCAAAGAAACAACTTTATCATAAACTTGTGGTTTATATTTGTCATTTTCAATAGGTAGTGATTGTAACAGTCAGTTGGACTATATATAACAGTATTCAGATTGCAATAAAAAATGAGAAAAAATTAAAAACTGATAGACATTTATTTTTTTCTGGATTTCTGAAGTAGTATAGACCATGACTTGAAATACAAAGTTAGAGAAGATACAGAATGAAATGAGATCCTCAATGGCTTTCACAGTATTTATACAATTTGACCTAATTTATCATAAATTTTAAAATTTCTCTTGAAAAAGAAAACAATGTGAAAATACTTATGAGCAAGGCTTTTTAGCCATGTTATTATATAGACTATACATATAGACTATATAGAAAACTGAAAACATGATATACCCCACATTTTGGGATTTTAAAAATGAAATTTTGGTACATCTATATGATATGACATAAAAATAAAGTTACAGAATATTTATTGATATGGGAAAATGTTTACCACGTCTTGTTAAGTGAGAATTGGCAAATATTAGCTTTTCCTGTAAGACACCAATCACATGAATGGATACTTTCTAAGTACACAATAATAAATGGAAATGTGTAGTCTGTTTTAGACATTGTAAGTGACCACCAATATTTTCAGTACTTTTCTCCTTCTAGGCACATAAGAAGAGTACACCTTTCTGTTCCCTTGAAGTAAGCTTAACCATATAAGTTGATTTGGCCAAAAAAATGAATAGGAATGACATTTGCTATTTCTAGGCAGAAATATTTAGCAGCCAGTACATGATTTTCCATGCTTACTTCCCCTGTAATCATAAACTTTAAAGTCTGATGTGGAGAATTTAGTGTCCTTAAAAATGGTGGAGGCTTTGTTCAGTGTATGTCCCTGAGTGAATATTGTATAGGCTCCCTACAAATATTTGTTTTACAGTTAGCCTGAGCAAGAAGTGAGCATTGCTGTTTTTTTTTTTTTTTAAAGATTTTATTCATTTATGAGAGAGAGAATGAGAGAGAGAGCACACGAGGGGGGAGGGTCAGAGGGAGAAGCAGACCCCCCGCCGAGCAGGGAGCCCGATGCGGGACTCGATCCAGAGACTCCAGGATCATGACCTGAGCCGAAGGCAGCCGCCCAACCAACTGAGCCACCCAGGCGCCCCGTGAGCATTGCTGTTTTAAACCACTATGTTTGCAGTTTGTTATTGCAAGATAATCCAACTTATCCTTACTGTTTACACAGTATAACATTTTTGGTGGATCTCTCTGCTTAAGAAATTAAAAGTATTTTTTTACTTCTGTGTTCTTTATCTGTTTTTTTTTTAAATATTCAGGATGGTCATACATTATTTATGAAATAATAATGGAGAATAAACCTTAATAAAGAAAAATTTTATATTAATGAGTTATGTTTTTGACATTTATATAAAATTTATTTTAATAGACCACCAATAACCTCTTTATTAAAGTCAGTATTTAAAAAAATTTTGATATGTCATTCAAGAAAAATATAATCATAGAATCTTGATAAGAATTCTTATGGATTACTGACATGTTAAATGTCAAATTCTTTTTTTTAAAGATTTTATTTATTTATTTGAGAGAGAGAGAGATAGAGCACAAGCAAGGGAGAGGCAGAGAGACAAGCGGACTCCCTGCTGAGCAGGGAACCCGACAAAGGGCTTGATCCCAGGACCCCAGGATCATGACCTGAGCTGAAGGCAGGCACTTAACCCAGACAAATCCTTATACAAAATTTTATCTTGCTAATGTACCAATATTTGCAACTTAATTGGGAAAATTGGAAAACATCAGAACATGAAGAAGATTGGACTAAAATTATGAGGAACCATCTACTTCTAACATGTTCTCTTAATATAAGAAAAAATATTTTAAATGCCTGAGACTACTTTCCTCAAATATTCTTTGAAAAAACTAACAATAAAAATATTCTATGAGAAAGCAACAAAATTCTCCCAGAACATAATAGCAGTTATAATTCATTGATACCTATTATGTGCTAGTCATTTTAGGTCCCCCATTGCTAATCCTCACAACAGCCCTTCAAGATTAGCGTTATCATTTCCATTTCATAAATGAAGAAAAGCAACTTGTTCAAAGCCATACATAAAACAATAACAGCAAAAATAAAGGAACTCTGAAGAACTCTATGTGCACAAATTTCATAATCTACATGAAATGGAAAAATTCCTTAAGAGACACAATTTGCAAAAAAACTCACACAAGAAGAAATAGACAATCTGAAGAGGACTATATCCATTAAATAAACTGAATTGATAATTAATAATTTTCCAATGCAGAAAGGACGAGGACTAGATGGGATTACTGGTTAATTCTACCAAACATTTAAGGAAGAAATTATAATAATTCTTTAAAATCTTTTTCAAAGGATAGAAGCAAAGTGAATACATCCTAATTCAGTCTGTAGGTCCATCATTGCCCTAATATCAAAACCAGAGAAAGACAGTACAAGAAAACTAGAGACCAATATCCTTCATGAACATAGATGTGTAAATCCTCAACAAAATATTAGTGAAACAGGGTGCCTGGGTGGCTCAGTTGGTTAAGCGACTGCCTTCGGCTCAGGTCATGATCCTGGAGTCCCGGGATCGAGTCCCACGTCGGGCTCCCTGCTCAGCAGGGAGTCTGCCTCTCTCTCTGACCCTCCCCCCTCTCATGCTCTCTATCTCATTCTCTCTCTCAAATAAATAAATAAAATCTTTAAAAAAAAATATTAGTGAAACAAATCCAAAATGTATAAGAAAAAACTATACACCACAACCACATAGGATTTATCCCAGGTATACAAGTAGTATAGCACAGTAGGCTGTGCTAGTTTGGTGACAGGAAGTATAAGCAAACTCTGTACTCTCCCCTCAATTTTGTGTGAATCTAAAACTGTTCTTTAAAAAGTCTATTAAAAGAAGGTGACAATTCAAGTAAATAAACAATGATTCCATTTTTTTTTTAATAAGTGGATAAAAGTGTCTCCAAAGATATACAAATGGCCAGTAAGTGCATGACGATGTATCCAACATCATCAGGGAAATGAAAATCAAAAACCACAAAGACATACCACTTCACACCCACTGGCATGGCTATAATAAAAAAGGCAGTCAACAACAAGTCTTGATGAAGATGTGGAGAAATTTGAATTCTCATACATTATTGGTAAAAGTGTATAATAGTACTGCCACTTTGGAAAAGTTTTAGAGTTCCTAAAAATTTAGACATCATGGTTCTTTGTGTCCCAGGAATCATGATTTTAGGTATATACTCAATTGAAAACATATATCCACACAAAAGTTAATTCATAAGTGTTCATAGCATCATTATCCGTAGTTGCCATAAAGTAGAAAAAACTCAAATGTCCATCAACTGATCATGGATAAATAAAATGGGATATATATCTATACAAGGCAATATTATTCAACCATAAAAAGAATGAAGTAATAATATATTTTACATTATGGATAAACCTGAAAACATGCTAAGTGAAAAAAAAATCAGCCACAAAAATCTCATATGATTCCATTTATATGAAATGTGCCGAATAGGCAGATCCAGAAAAACAGAAAAGAGATTAGTGGTTTCCAAGGGCTAGGGAGGGGGAGAGTGAGAAGTTACTGCTAATGAGAACAATTTTTTGTCTCTCCAGTGTTCCATTCACTCTTTTCTTTTAGCAGTATAGACGGAGAAGATTTGTTTAACTTAACATGACACAAATGGCTAAAAGTTACTATTAATTTACAAAAGGATCAGAGGCAATAACCCTTTGTTTTTCTTCTTGCTGGGAAAGGATTGTGTGTTGGAGGATATCATTGAGAGGATGTGACTGCCAGGTTACCCACAAGATAAACCCAGGCAATTGGAAGATCCCTACTCCCTCTCCTATCCTTGGAATTGCATTCCATCCATTATTACCACACTAGGAGCAGCTACAAGGATGAAGTGTTGAGAGAGTAAAGTGTTCTTGAGACCATCTGGATTCTATACATGACTAAACCCAGTTAATATAAGTTAAAAGTTCTATATAAACTTTTAAGATTCCAGCAGGTGGATGCAGCAATCATCAATTTATCTTGCAGCTGCCCAAGACAAGCTTTATATTGAGTTCCTTTGTTTATTAAAACTTCCACCTGCCAATTTGGAGGTCTCATTTTCTGGTCTCTTATTGCCCTCTGTATATGGGGGCCAGTTTCAGATTTCACTCAGGGAACTCCCAAAGCTGCAAACCAACATTGTGGCAGTGACAAAGACCACTCTTATGTGACCACTACTGAAAATGCTTTGATTTTCAGAACAACAGATGTGAGTATGAAGAAACTTCTTTTTTTACCAGCTAAAGCCAACAACTGTTAACTGAGTCCTGATCATGCTCCAAATACTGGGGATTGTGTCACTATTATGATTTAGTAGATAACTACAAATTATCTTGGGATCAGTGGTTTTCACAAAGCTAATTTCATTTTTTGTTGTTAATGAAGATGACGAAGATGATGATGATATTATTGATGTCATCGTCTTACTGATTTACCAAGAAAAGTTATTGGGATGAGTACCTTTTTGTTCCACCAGTGTTTAACAAGATTTTTTTATGATATTAGTGGAACTAAAAGCATATAGTATAAAGTAGTCATTAGAAAATGAAAATTTGTATATTGGAAATGGAGCTTACTAGTTATGTAACTTTAGGGATGTCCTTTTCTCTTCAATTTCTTTATTTGTACATCAGTGACAATAATGCCTGTGTTAAAGTTTGGTGTGTTGAGTAAATTAATTAACATATTAAAATACCTGGCATTTTTTTTCTGGCATATAGAAGATGCTCAGTAAAAAACAGTTCCCATGGTGCCTGGGTGGCTCAGTTGGTTAAGCGTCTGAATTGTGATTTTGACTCAGGTCATGATCTCATTGTCATGAGATCCAGCCCCGCATCCAGCTCTGTGCTCAGTGGGGAGTCTGCTTGAGATTCTCTCTCTCCTTCTACCCTTCTCTCTGCCCCTCCCCACGCTCTCACTCTCTCTCTTTCTAAAATAAATAAATATTCCATTGTATATATGTACCACATCTTCTTTGTCCATTCATCTGTTGAAGGGCACGTCAGTTCCTTCCACAGTTTGGCTATTGTGGACAATGCTGTTATGAACATTGGGGTGCATGTGCTCCTTCTTTTTACTACATCTGTATCTTTGGGGTAAATACTGAGTAGTGCAATCGCTGGGTCATAGGATAGCTCTATTTTTAACATCTTGAGGAACCTCCATACTGTTTTCCAGAGTGGCTGTACCAGCTTGCATTCCCACCAACAGTGCAAGAGGGTTCCCCCTTTTCCATAACCTTGCCAACACTTATGGTTTCCTGTCTTGTTAATTTAGGCAATTCTAGCTGGCGTAAAGTGGTAGCTCATTGTGGCTTTGATTTGTATTTCCCTGATGGCTAGTGATGTTGAACATTTTTTCATATGTTTGTTAGCCATTTGTACTATCAGCCATCAGAAAGGATGAATACCCACCATTTACATCGACATGAATGGAACTGGAAGGGATTATGCTAAGTGAAATAAGTCAAGCAGAGAAAGACAATTACCATATGGTTTCATTCATATGTAGAACATAAGGAATAGAGCGGAGGACCACAAGGGAAGAGAGGGAAAACTGAATGGGAAGAAATCAGAGAGGGAGACAAAGCATGAGAGACTCCATACTCCAGGAAACAAACTGAGGGTTACAAAAGGGAAGGGGGCAAGAGGATGGGGTGACTGGATGATGGGTATTAAGGAGAGCACGTGCTGGGATGAACACTGGGTGTTATATGCAACTAATTGTTGAACACTAAAAAAAATTAAAAATTAAAAATTAATAATAAATAAAATAAATAAATCTTAAAAAAAACAATTCCTATTGAAGAGTAATATTACTTAGTAGGAATTGTAAAGACTCAATGAAGCATTACTTAGAGACAAAAAGTAAAATGCTAGAAAATTGGTTAATTTTGCAAAAATCAATTTAGCATCTAGTCTCAAATTGTGCAAAAATTAAATTACATTTGGATTAAAACTTCAAATATTTTACATAAAACTATAAATATATGAAAATAAAATAAAGGTCAATATTTGTAAGAATTCTGTATGAAGATTTCCTAAATTTTAGTGAATTAAATATATCCCCCAAATGGTACATTTCATTACATTGAAATGGAAACTTTTTCAATAAAAAACACCATAAATAGGGGCGCCTGGGTGGCTCAGATGGTTGGGCGTCTGCCTTTGGTTCAGGTCATGATTCCAGGGTCCTGGAGCCCCGCATCGGGCTTTCTGCTCAGCGGGGAGCCTGCTTCTCCCTCTCCCTCTGTCTCCCCTCTGCTCATGCTCTCTCTCTCTCCATATCTCTGTGTCTCAAATGAATAAATAAAATCTTTAAAAAAAAAAATCATAAATAAAATAAAATTATAATATAATTGATAGGCTTGTATAACCTATATGGAGGCTATATGAATATTGGAATCATGGATTTTTTTTTCTGCTCTATGTAATTTTCATTACTTTCTATTTTTTAACAATGAGTTTTGTCTATAATTATAACCAGAGAAAATATAATTATGCACACACACACACATACACACAAAACACAAATATTTTGTGTCAATGACCTGAGTTCAGGTCCCAGTTTTATCACTTAATTCTATGTAATCTTTTTTTTTTTAATAGAGATTGAGAGAGAGAGAGAGCATGTCTGAGCAGGGGGGAGGGGCAGAGGGAAAGGGAGAGAGAGAATTTTAGGGAGGCTCCATGCCCAAAAGTGCAGAGCCCAACAAAAGGCTTATTTGTACAACCCTGAGATCATGACCTGAGCTGAAATCAAGAGCTTAACCCACTGATCCACCGAGGCATCTCTGTGTAATCTTTATTTAGCAAGTTACTTAACTTCTCTGATCCTTAGTTTGTTCATCTGTGAAAAGAGGAATGGTGTCTATCTTTCAGGACTATTTTGAGAATTATAAAAATAAGTCTAAACTTCCTAACAAAATGTGCAAAAATAATGAGACTGCCCTCTTTTTCCTATTTATATTTTCTTGTCCTATACTCCACCTTTGTCCCATTCCATACCACACATTGAAAATGCCTCAAAATAAATATTCAAATCAAGCTAGTTAGTAACAATTGAATATGGATTGCCTCATTTAGACAGTTTTGAATAAGGCCAATTTACAGTCTGCTGATGTCCCTGATGATATAGGGCCCACCATGTTGATAATTAATGCATTTCTTAGTAATGTGAGAACTAAGCAAACTATATAAAGGCTCACAAGTTACTGGGTTGAGAATGCTGCTGTAGATAATTACCATTGACTAGGGAGTCTTTTCTTATTTCAGTTAGTTACAAAAGATAAAATGCATGGCATAGTTTTGCAAACTGTAGAGGCAGGCATTTAGTCTTATGGGCTCCTCTCCAGAACACAGAACAACCAGGTTTCTGGTAATATCTCATGTGGCTCTGTCCTTGTTCATGTCAGTAAAGATTCTATAGCTGACTTCAATGTTAACAAAAAAGAAAGCCTATTATATTTGCCAATAATATACAACAAATGCACAGTTATATTACATAACAGACTTATGATTCAAAATGGCCTTAATAAGCTAAGGTGATTAAGGATAAGAATTAATGTTAAGTTCTTCATTTCTGTTTATAAATAGACACTTGAAAATGTGATGTGCACAAAACAATGTGAGTGGTTTTAAGGACTATCCTAGAAAGAATTTCTATACAGAAATAGAGACTGTGCAGGATGATCAACCAGGGCCTTTATGACTCAATTTCCTTGAGCCTATGTTTCTAAAAAATTGATCTCCTTTTCTTTCTAGTCATCTCTTCTAAAAATAACTAAAATCTTTGCCTAAGGTTGTGCCAAAAGTTATCAGTTCACCAGTTCAGAACTAGACTGGGAACACACAGGAACTCCCCTAAATGCCAGCAGTGCTTTTTCCACTACCACACTAAGGCTTCCTTTGGCAGTTAATGGAAAGTTACCACTGGGATATTCATTCACCTGCAGTCTTGTTTCTCCACCTATCTCTCTCTATTTAAGCTATTTTTTAATGCATTCTTTGTAGTGACCAGTATATTTCTGGGCACACACCAGCAATTGATAAATATGTAATATATTTAGGAAGAATCCATGCACTTACCTGTTTTTATGTCAATTTTTTCTATTTCTGCTTGTTCTATTTTTTATTTTTTCTTTAATTTAAATTTAATTAATTAACATATAGAGTATTATTAATTTCAGAGGTAGAGTTCAGTGATTCATCAGTCTCATATAATACCCAGTGCTCATTACATCATGTGCCCTCCTCAATGTCCATCACCCAGTAACCCCATCGCTCCACCCACCCCCCCAGCAATCCTCTGTTTGTTTCCTATGATTAAGAGTCTCTTATGGTGCAGGAAACAAACTGAGGGTTGCTGGAGTGGGGGGTGGGGTGGGAGGGATGGGGTGACTGGGTGATAGACACTGGGGAGGGTATGTGCTCTGGTAAGCGCTGTGAATTGTGCAAGACTGTTGAATCTCAGATCTGTACCTCTGAAACAAATAATGCAATATATGTTAAGAAAAAAAAAAAGAAGAAGAAGAAGGTAGC
>NW_027759969.1:0-4122 GCF_054177405.1 Leptonychotes weddellii
AATATCGCCTCGGATTCACTTCTCCGCACGTCCTACCTTCCAGAAAGTGGTCGCTTTTCTGTTCAGAGAGTTGTTGCTATTCCTTTCTTCGATCTCCTGTTGAGTTTGTAGGTGTTCAGAATGGTTTGATCCCTATCCAGCTGAATTCCTGAGAGGAGACGAAATCCAGGTCTCCTACTCCTCCGCCATCTTGCCTCTATCTTTTTTTTTTTATGAAGATTTTATTTATTTGACAGAGAGAGAGATAGCGAGAGCAGGGACACAAGCAGAGGGAGCAGGAGAGGGAGAAGCAGGCTTCCCGCGGAGCAGGGAGCCCGATGTGGGGTTTGATCCCAGGACTCTGGGATCATGACCTGAGCCAAAAGCAGATGCTTTACGACTGAGCCCCTCAGGTGCCCTGAAGTTTATGTCTTGCTTGCACAAAGTTCACTTGGTTGGGGGAGGTGTCGAGGGAGGGTCTGCTCTGCAAAGCCATTCGGGGATCCGGGTTGATGGAGACTCTGCTCCTTCAACATGTGGCTTCCAGGGTGTCACCCTGGGTTTCATCAGCCAGAGCCTGGAGCACAGCACATGGGGGGCTTGGCAGGGTCACCCTGGGGAAATAGTGTGACATTATTCCTCTCATTCCGTGGACTGACACCCAACAACACTGCTGTATGTGACCCCAAGGTAGGCGAGCTCTGTGTCGGGGAAGAGGACACGAGTTTGGGAAGCTACGCTTGATTTCAAATAGGGACCCTCGACTCCCAGAACATGTCGGAGGCTGTTTCCTCACTCAAGGTGAGAAAGGCGGTGATCTGCTGGCCGGCTCTGTGGTGAGGGTCTACAGAATCCTTTCAACACTCGCCGGAGCCATGGTCCCCTCCTTCGGAGCCCTTGCCTCTATTTATAATTGTCCACGTACTGGTAGACACCCCTGGTCATGAGTCCTCCCATGGAACGAAAACTCCTGAACAGGGCCATGCTGTTCTTCTTCAGAGTGCGGCCACTGGAGCCCAGCACTTAGTAGGCATTCAATAAATCTGTGTCAGGGGGATGAAGGCTTGGGTGAATTAATGTGAATGTGGATGTGCTAAGATTTACTCAAAAAGAAATTCTTCCTCCATACATATTTCTACTCCTACATTCCATCACAATGTGGTGGTGGGGAGGGAGGGCAGGGAGGGGAGGGAGGGGAGAAGGTGAGGAAGAAGAGGTGCATCTTCCTCCCAACCCCAGGCTATAAATAGCTCCAGTTGGAATCTGACTGCAGATTCCTCCAGCAAAGTCAGCATCCCCAGGACCTCTCATCCTAGATGGGGACTAGGAGTGCTTCCTCATTAATCACAGCTCTTTAATTAACAGCTCTGGGCCCAGAACAAAAGGTGCTTACTGGGAGAACGCCAGCGGGCCCTGAACTCTGGCCGCCAGTTTTTATTTGGAGGACCCGTCGCCTTGGGGAGCAGGCCTGGCAGGGCTCGGCGCTGAGCCCGGCGGGGGTTGGGTTTGGAGGGCAAGCAGCTGACAGGCCGTCCACCTGTCTCCGCCTCTGATGTCACCTCGCGGAGCTGACTCGACTCCGAGCAAGTCAAGCAAGTCGCGGGCAGCTCCATCCTCCCGGGGGCCCAGGGAGGGGGGGTGCCCCGAGCAGGACCATCTAGCACCAGCGTCTCCAAACTTGCGCGCATCCTAGCATCACTCAAGGAGCTTCGGAAACATCGAGGCAGGGTCCCCTGAGATTCTGGGGTAACTGGTCTGGGAGGGGGCCAGGCAGTGGGAGCATAGATTGAGAACTACTGCTCAGGGGTAGCAGGCTTGGTGGAAGGCCCTGAGGCTTGGCCAACAGCCTGGATGGCAAAGGCTCACGCAGACCAGGGCCCCTTCTCCACGTTGGGTGGATGCAGCAGGAATGTGACCTATAGTTTCCTTCTCATTCCATGCCTTCCAAAGCTGCTCAGAAGAGTGTCTGACCAGAGATGCAGGCACTCCGGACAGAGGGTGGAGAAGGCAAGAAGTACAGGTTGGCATGGGAGGCTGTGGCTGAGTCGCAGTGGAGATTCGCCCAAGGGGTCTCTGACACGCTTTGAAGACTCCTCCTTTGCGGGCTGTGGGGAATAGGGAGCAGTTGGTAAAAGGATACCCACTTGCAGCTAGAAGATGAATAAGGGCTGAGGATCCATAGTAAAACATGGTGGCCATAGTTGGGAACACTGTATTTTATCAGTGAAATTTGCTAAGAAAGTAGAACTTCAGTGTTCTGGTCAAAAAAGAAATACGTTGAGGGGATGGATGTGTTAATTAACTACACAGCAGGAATCCTTCCACGAGGGGTATGTTTATCAAATCACCATGATTAAACTTTCAATATCTTATGATTTTATTTGTCAATTGTGTCTCAGTAAAGCAGACCCCTCCTCGCTCTCCCCTCTCACCCCCGCTCCTGTACTCTGAGTACCGATGTCGGGGCCCCCCACAGCCCAGCCGGGCGGTTACAGAGTCTTGCGTGGGTGGATGGCGGTCTCCTCGTCTCTAACGTGGGGATCACGCTCTACAAATTCCCCTCACGTTTGACAAGTAGGAGGTGCTCAGAAAATCCTTGTCTGAATCCTGACCTCCACATCAGGGATGACAGAGTTTTCATCCTACATGCCTGCCGGCAGCCACCTGCAAGGAAATTGGGGCCAAACTGGGGATCAGTAGGAAGGATGCGGGGGTTGATTAGTGATGTCTGGCAGGGATGCAGGAAGGACGAGTGATGGCACAAATGTCATTAATTTGCCATCCTGGTCTAGATGTCAGCCTATGAAGTTAAGGACAGTGTCTTTCTTGTTCCCTTTTGTGGTCTCGGAGTTGAGGAGAGAGTCTGGTGCATACTAAGCACCCAAACGTGTGTGCAAGGAAAAGTCTGCCTGTTCATTTTTCCTAGTTATAATTACCTTGATTTTTCCTACCCCATCCTTCCCTGGCTCTTTTCTTCTCCTGAATCATTCTTTTTTATGGAGTTCAGTTTCCTTGTCTCCTTCCCTATAGTGATAGTGACACATTCCCTCAGGTTTTTGGGGGGAGTGGCTGGTGGGATGTGTGAGAGCTGGTCCTGGAGTCAGGCTCCTCTGGGCTCACAGCTTCTGGGCACTAGCCTGCACTGGTGTTAAGCAAGCCAGTTCCTGTCCCTGAGCTTCTCAGCTGTCCTTTTTGTCATATGGAATAACACTAAGTTCCTTGTACGTTGTCCCATGATTACATGATTAAATGCATTTAAAATGCCCAGAAAGCATAAGTGCTCAGAGTTCCTTGTGAATTTCAAGGACCAATGACCCCCCCTTTCTCCCTTTCCTTCCATATGCCACTGCAATGGGGGATAAATGCAGGAATGTTCGTATCCTCCTCTTGGCCTCACTTCTTCACCGGTAAGTCCTCGCACTCCACCTCCCACACCTCTAATGTCCCCCTCACCTTCCATGCCCACCAGGAATCGTTGTTTTTAAGCCTCTCCTCAATCTAGCCATCCTGCTCTGTCTGCCTGATTTTAGTTTCCCGAACCAGAGATTCCAAGGTGGCGCCTGCCCAGCTGCTCCCTCTGCCCAGAGGCTGACTTCCCCCTGAACTCTCAAATGGGAGTTCAAGTGCTGGAGGTGATCCCTGGTAGTAATCTGGGTATCTAGCACTTTTCCCAAAACAGTGTTTTCCCCATTCCCATTTAGTTTCCCATTTATTCCCATTTATTTTCCTTAATCCATTTGTGAGTTTATTAGGTGTGCAGATTCCTAGACCCTTTTGGAGGGGAGATTTCGAATCTGTGAGTTTCAAGCACCCAAGTGATTCTGATCCATTCTCAAGTTTGCCAATAACTTAGAGAATGTTCCTAAAATGAGACCCCATTCCAGTGGTCCCTCGGGACACCCTGCTCTTTCTCTCTGCTGGCTTTATTTAGCCTTTTCAACTCTTTCTTTCTTTTTTTTTTTTTTAAAGATTTTATTTATTTATTTGAGAGAGAGAGAATGAGAGACAGAGAGCATGAGAGGGAGGAGGGTCAGAGGGAGAAGCAGACTCCCCGCCGAGCAGGGAGCCCGATGCGGGACTCGATCCCGGGACTCCAGGATCATGACCTGAGCCGAAGGCAGTCGCTTAACCAACTGAGCCACC
>NW_027759970.1:0-299 GCF_054177405.1 Leptonychotes weddellii
GAAGTTAAATCAAGCACAAGTTCCCTCTACTAGGAGAAAATAATGCCTGAGTTTTATATAGTGCCAAAGATCACAAATAAGTCCCTCAACTTTTAAAATATACTCAAGCTGGAACTTGAAAACCTAGTTAATTTGTAAAGTTGGAAATTATTTTTATAAGTTTGTGAAATTGAAATGCCACTTATCTTTATTTTTTTTTATTCTTATGTTAATCCCCATACATTACATCATTAGTTCTAGATGAAGTGTTCCATGATTCATTGTTCGAGCACAACACCCAGTGCTCCATGCAGAACGTG
>NW_027759971.1:0-299 GCF_054177405.1 Leptonychotes weddellii
TTTTTTTTTAAAGATTTTATTTATTTATTTGAGAGAGAGAGAGAATGAGAGAGAGCACATGAGAGGGGGGAGGGTCAGAGGGAGAAGCAGACTCCCTGCCGAGCAGGGAGCCCGATGCGGGACTCGATCCAGGGACTCCAGGATCATGACCTGAGCCGAAGGCAGTCGCTTAACCAACTGAGCCACCCAGGCGCCCCTTAAATATATTTTTCAAAAAGCTAAATAGTTATTAAACATATAATTATAATGTCAGATAAAAACAAAGCATTTAAATTAGAACAAAAAGCTCATCATTTAAT
>NW_027759972.1:0-299 GCF_054177405.1 Leptonychotes weddellii
CTTTTGTCTTTAAGATGCATCAGTGCAAAATCATGCCAGACTCCTTTAGAATTTCAAATGTTGAAAAAAGTAAACTTTTTAAAATATACCCAACATGAACAATGTTTTGTGGAAGAAGAAACTTGCTCCATACTGTTGAACAAATGGTGCAGGCTAGGAGAAGGAAGATTTTCATATAGAACCAAGAATTCCTTAAAAATTAGCAGTTCTATGCAAAGTAGGGAGTCCTCCATCAATAGCAATGTGAACAGCAAACAGAAGACCACTTGTCTAGAAAAAGGAAATAGCAGAAAAGTAAT
>NW_027759973.1:0-299 GCF_054177405.1 Leptonychotes weddellii
TGCCAACACCACGCCGTTGCCCACCAGCTACAGGGACCCACGCTGGTAGGGGCCCCTAGCTTTTGGTTGGAAGGACTGACTCTACAAAGAACAGCCTCACAGAAAAGGACGCCTCACCTAAACCTGGACTTACTTTCTCTCATCTGCCCCTTGCCCGGAACAATAGTGTAATTAACCTATCATTGGTTCAGGATGTGTTATTTAGGAGACATTATCCTGTGTGCTCTTGGCTTGTGAAATATTATTATCAGAAATTACAATTTCCACAGTGAACCTGTGTTAAATAAATTATTGGTGAG
>NW_027759974.1:0-299 GCF_054177405.1 Leptonychotes weddellii
GCTTTGGATCCCTTCTTCATGAATATGCTTCCCCTGGGGAGGCACTAGGTGCATAGCACATGCCCAATATATGCTGTGTAATGACTAAATCATTCCTTCCACTTTTAGTTATTCTAAAATAACATTGGTGCCCCATCATTACTTCTAAAAACAGGGCATTCAACTTACAGATATAATTACTCACCTGCCATTAATAACATACAGAATGGGTGAGAGTATCTGATTTCATTCTTAGAAGTACAATTTGTAAACCAGATTCAAACAATACCTTTGAGATTTTGGTTGCCCTACTTACCTCT
>NW_027759975.1:0-299 GCF_054177405.1 Leptonychotes weddellii
ACACTGAGAATGGATTTAGTATATTCCAAGTGGCCATTATGCTTGATCATGGTATGTGCCGTCTACTTTTTGTAAAACTTATTCTTACACTGGATAACACAGTGCTCCTATGTTACATGTATTTTTATAGTAATAGCCCAAGAAGGAAAAATAAGACAGGGTTATCTGTGCTCTTTCTTCAAGGTTTGAAGGTTCAAACATGTTTTTTTTTTTTTATTCTTATGTTAATCCCCATACATTAATCATTAGTTTTAGATGAAGTGTTCCATGATTCATTGTTTGTGCATAACACCCAGTGC
>NW_027759976.1:0-299 GCF_054177405.1 Leptonychotes weddellii
ACTCATGGAACACTACATCAAAAACTAATGATGTAATGTATGGTGATTAACATAACACAATAAAATAAAAAAAGGCAAAAAAAAAAAGAAAAAAGTAGGGAGGGAAAAATGAAGAGGGGGAAATCAGAGTGGGAGACGAACCATGAGAGACTATGGACTCTGAGAAACAAACTGAGGTTTCTAGAGGGGAGGTGGGTGGCAGGATGGGTTAGCCTGGTGATGGGTATTAAAGAGGGCACATACTGCATGGAGCACTGGATGTTATACGCAAACAATGAATCTTGGAACACTACATCAAA
>NW_027759977.1:0-299 GCF_054177405.1 Leptonychotes weddellii
AAAATCTTAGTTATCCCGAATATGAACCCTACTGTAAGTGTGAATCCTTCATCTGTTCTATTTCAGAGAAAGTAAGCTCTTGGCATCACCTCCCATTCCCGTTCCCCCCCCCCAACCCCGTCCCTCATTTCCAAATCAGTCACGTTGATATTCAGAGCGTGACGAAAACACGCTGACCCTCATTGTCCTTCCCAAGTAAAATGCTCGTTAAGCCTGTTGTGAGGGTAAAAAGTTAGTAACTCAATTGTACTAGCTGACCACAAATGTCATATTAAGGGCTGTGTAGACACAGTGGGTTG
>NW_027759978.1:0-299 GCF_054177405.1 Leptonychotes weddellii
AACACCTGTATTTCTAATTTGACACAAAATGGAATTGGAATTCATGGTGATTGCATTTTTTTCTTTTTTCTGGAGTCTTAGTTGATAAGGGAAGACAGCATAAGAAAACTTGATTTTAAAACACATATTTAAAAAATCACTTTTAACAACAATGGCAACAATAGGGAAAGTTACCCTTACATTATTTTTGAAAAAACTCGGTTTCCATAATTAAACTTTGTGTTGTCTTATTTTTATGTTTTGATGTGGTGAATTGGTGAATTGAAAGAAAAGTCACAAATGGTGGTGGTGGGGCTGTA
>NW_027759979.1:0-299 GCF_054177405.1 Leptonychotes weddellii
TTAATGCTGGCAGAGCCCAGCCATTTTCAAATCACCTCACACAGTGAATAGAACCCCAACAATAATGTCTTTATTACTATAAAATCCAAAGCAATATGAGGCAGGGAGATCCCAGGTTGGTGACTTGGAGGATAGGAAAATCCAAGAGGAGTGTCGCACAAAACTAACACATCCTTGAAAATGCGGTCCTTCTTGGCAAGTTACCAGCAGAACTCAGATTGGGTCCACTGGGCCATGCCCTAACTTCTACATGAGAAGAGAATGAAGACCCTATAAGGGCTAAGAATAATCATGATTTC
>NW_027759980.1:0-4122 GCF_054177405.1 Leptonychotes weddellii
AAAAAAAATCCTGTTAATTCATTCAAAGAACCAGCTCCTAGTTTTGTTGATCCATTCTACTGTTCTTTTGGTTTCTATTTCATTGATTTCTGCTCTGATCTTTATTATTTCTTTTCTCCTATTGGGCTTAGGCTTTATTTGCTGTTCTTTCTCCACCTCCTTTAAGTGTAGGGTTAGGTTGTGTATTTGAGACCTTTCTTGTTTCTTGAGAAAGGCTTGTATTGCTATCTACTTTCCTCTTACGACTGCCTTTGCTGCATCCCAAAGTTTTTGAACAGCAAGGAACAGATTCTTAACCAGAGAGAAGAAATCGATGGTTACCAGAAGGGAGGTGGCTGGGGGTATGTGTTATATAGGTGATTGGAGTAAAGAGTGCACTTGTTGTGATGAGTACCAGGTGTTGTATTTAAGTGTTGAATTACTATATTGTACATCTGAAACTAATATCCCACTGTATGTTAACTAACTGGAATTCAAATAAACTGAAAAAAAATCTAAGCTTCACATTGAAAAACTAAAAAGAAGAGCAAAATAGACCAAAAGGAAGCAGAAAATATTAAACATAAAAGCAGAAATCAATGAAATTGAAAACAGAAACATAATAGAGAATAATCAACAAAACAGAAAGCTGGTTCTCTGAAAAGGTCAATAAATTTACAAAACTTTAATATGACTAAGACAAATTTAAAAAGAAAAGACACAAATCACCAATATCAGGAATACACCAGGGGATGTAGACCCTGAAGATATAAAAATAATACAAAGGTAACATTATGAATAATTCTAAAAGATATAAATCTAACAACTAAAATGAAATGGACTAATTCATCAAAAACACAAGCTACCAAAATTCATCTATTGTGAAATAGACAAGTTGAATTGCACTATTGAAATAATTTTTAAGAAAATTGAGTTAATAATTTAAAAACTCCTGAAAAATAAATGCCCAGACCCAGATGAATATACTGTCAAATTCCACAAACTGCTTAAAGAATTAACACCAATTCCACAAATTGTCTTGCAGGGAACAGAAAGAGATTGCTTCCCAGTTTATTTTATGAAGCCAGTAATCCTGATACCAAAATCAGATGAAGACAGTACCAAAAAGAAATCTACAGACAAGTATCACTCTATATTATAGATGCAAATTCTTTGCAAAATATAAGCAAGTAGAATTCAAGAATATATTTAAAAAAATGGTGGCTTGACCAAGTTGGATTTCTTTCACAGATACAAAGCTGGTTCAATAATCAAAAATCAATGCAATCTACCACATCAACATATCAAAAAGAAATATCATATGACCATACTCAAACAGAAAAAGCATTTTACAAAATTGGACATCTATTCATGATATAAATTTAGAAAATTAGGAATGGAGGGGAGTTTTCACAATTTGATAAAGAACATCTACCTCCAAGCCTATAAGGTAACAAATATTTAATGGTAAGCGTTCCCTCTAAGATCAGGGAAAAAAAGATGTCTATTTCTTGTCACTATTATTCTATATGATACTCTAATTTCTAGAAAGTATAAGTCAAGTAGAAAAAAAAGATATACATAAAAGATGAAAATTGTCCTTATATGGAAATGACATGATAGACTATAGAGAAAATCTCAAGGAGTCCTCAAAATAATTCGACTAATCAGTGCACCTAGCAATAATCAATAATACAAAATAAACATATAAAAATCAATTGTATTTCTATGTATTTGCAACAAAAACATGGAAAATGAACACCATCAAGAAGGTGAACAGAAAAACCTACAGAATGGGATAAAATATTTCAAATTATATATATGCTAAGGGACCTGTATCCAGAGCATATTTTAAAAGACTCGTATAGGGTGCCTGGGTGACTCAGTAGGTTTAGCAACTGACTTCAGCTCAGGTCATGATCCCAGGGTCCTATGATCAAGTCCTCCATCAGGCTCCCTGCTCAGCGGGGAGTCTGCTTCTCCTTCTCCCTCTGCCTCTCACTCCTGCTAATGAGCTCTCTCTCTCTCAAATAAATAAATAAAATCTTTTAAAAAATAAAAATAAATTAATAAAAAGACTTGTATAACTCAACAATAAAAGACAAATGATGAGCACTGGGTGTTATACAAAAATAATGAATTGCTGAACACTACATAAAAAACTAATGATGTATTATATATTGGCTAATTGAACATAATAATAAAAAAGACAGGAAGTAAAGCCAACAAAAAAGAAAGAAAATTGGGCAATTTGAATAGACTTTATCCAAAGAAAATATACAAATGACCAATATGACAATTAAAAGACACTCAACATCATTAGTCATAAGGAAGTGTAAATCAAAACCACAATGAGATACCACTTTACACTTAATAAGATGGCCATAATAAAAAAGATGGGCAATATCAAGCATTGGTAAGGATGTAGAGAAGTTGGAACCCTCATAGATTTTGGGTGGGAATGTAAAATGGTGCAGCTGATTTGCAAAACAGTTTGGTAATTCTTCAAAAAGTTAGCCATAAAGTTACCACATAGCAATTACATTCCTAGGTATATAGCCAAGAGAAATGAAAATGCTATGTCCACACAGAAACTTGTACATGAATGTTCATAGCGGCATTATTCATAATAGCCAAAAAGTAGAAACAACCCAAATGTCCATTAACTGATGAATGGATAAACAAAATTTGATATGACCATCTGACAGAATATTGGTTGGTAATAAAGAAATAAAGTACTGACACGTGCTACAACAAAGATGAACCTTAAAACATTATGCTAAGTGGAAAAAAAGGCAATTTTGGCTCTTCTTTTCTAATCTGGATTCCTTTTATTTCTTTTTTGTGCATATTATAATGCCTAAAGACTCAGATTTGAATTATTCTAAATAAAGTGATCTGCCACCAAACATAACTGGCTCAAAAAAGCAATAGATAAAGGAAGGTAATATTATGCAGAATAAAATTTTCCACATTTTTATACAAAGTAAACACAATTCAACTAAAAATTTCCATACATATGAAACAAACAAACAAACAAACAAAAAACCGAAGAGAGAGGAAAAAAAAGTTAAAAAGAGAACCATAGGAAATCCAGATAAGAGAATAATCAAAAATATGTGCTAAGGGGCACCTGGGTGGCTCAGTCCATTAAGCGTCTGCCTTTGGCTCAGGTCATGATTCCAGCGTCCTGCTCAGCGGGGCGCCTGCTTCTCTCTCTCCCTCTGCCCCCTGCCCCCGCCCGTGCTCTCTATCTCTCTCCCTCTGCACTCTCTCTCTCAAATAAATAAAATCTTTTTAAAAAAATAGTTCTTAAAATAACAAGTAGGGCAAAGATTGTAAGATTAAAATTTTTAGTATAGAAAAGAAATAAAATGGAAGTTCTAAAGTGACAAAACAGAATAATTGCAATTAAGAACAGATGGGTTATTGGAATTTTTCAAAGTGCTGGAACAAACAATCCTAAAATTTGTATGGAATCAGAAAGACCCCGAATCACCAAGGAGATGTTGAAAAAGAAAAACAAAGCTGGGGGCATCATGTTGCTCGATTTCAAGCTATATTACAAAGCTGTGATCACCAAGACAGCATGGTACTGGCACAAAAACAGACATACAGACCAATGGAACAGAATAGAGAACCCAGATATGGACCCTCAACTCTATGGTCAAATAATCTTTGACAAAGCAGGAAAAAACATGCAATGGAAAAAAAGATAGTCTCTTCAATAAATGGTGTTGGGAAAATTGGACAGCCACACACAGAAGAATGAAACTCAACCATTCTCTAACACCACTCACAAAGATAAACTCAAAGTGGATGAAAGACCTCAATGTGAGACAGGGATCCATCAAAATCCTAGAGGAGAACATAGGCAGTAACCTCTTTGACATCCGCCACAGCAACTTCTTTCAAGATACATCTCCAAAAGCTAGTGAAACAAAAGCAAAAATGAACTTTTGGGACTTCATCAAGATAAAAAGCTTCTGCACAGCAAAGGAAACAGTCAACCAAACAAAGAGACAACCCACAGAATGGGAGAAGATATTTGCAAATGACACTACAGATAAAGGGCTGGTATCCAAAATCTATAAAGAACTTCTCAAACCCAACACCCAAAAAACAAATAATCAAGTCAAAAAG
>NW_027759981.1:0-299 GCF_054177405.1 Leptonychotes weddellii
AAGAAAGTATCTGGTGTGATGATGTCAGGAGCTTGATGGTGTCAAGTTTATCATCGATCCTTAAACATCAGTATAATTTGAGAATTCCTTTTATTTATTTTTTATTTTTTAAAGATTTTATTTTTAAGTAATCTCTACACCCAATGTGGAGCTCAAACTCACAACCCTGAGAACAAGAGTTGCATGCTCTGCTGACTGAGCCAGCTAGGCACCCCAAGAATTCCTTTTACAAAGAGATGGGAAACCCACACAAATGGAAATATCAGTTATGTTAGGATGCCGAGAACATGGGTGGTAGC
>NW_027759982.1:0-299 GCF_054177405.1 Leptonychotes weddellii
ATTGGCCAACTTTTTATTTATTAAATTTTTGCCTAAAGCAATTAGTGTCCTTTCCTAAGATGTATTCCTAAGCATATGGTCTTTTTTTCCCATTAGAAAGATGAGTAAAAGTACTACTCCACCATTTTTGTTAATTAATATGCCCCTACCTAAGAATATGTTCACAATGAACAGAGACTCACTGTATTTTTACCAAATTTAATCTATTTTTGGAAACATAATGTTTATAATGGATTTGTAATTCCTTAATCCATGCCAAGTGTCATCAATATGTCATGGCCAGATGGATTCTAAATGCC
>NW_027759983.1:0-299 GCF_054177405.1 Leptonychotes weddellii
ACAGTTCATTGTGCTCAGGAGTGAACACCTGACCCAAGCTGGGCCAAAACTATGGAACTGGGCCAGAAGCAGGTGAGTCTCAGTCTAGACTGCTCATCTGAAGGGAGATGTAAGTTGCAGTTCCTGATCTTTAGGAAGTAAATAATCAGATAGATAAGAATAGCATACAACTCCCAAAAGAATGAGACAGATTAGGGGCACCTAGGTGGCTCAGTCATTAAGCATCTGCCTTCGGCTCAGGTCATATGATCTCAGGGTCCTGAGATCAAGCCCTGCATTGGGCCCCCTGCTCAGCAGGA
>NW_027759984.1:0-299 GCF_054177405.1 Leptonychotes weddellii
TTACCTATTTACAAAAGAGTTAGAAAACAATGTCTTCAAATAATCAATAAGCAAGGCTATAAATGGACAACATCAATGCATTTAATGCTGCTTTTCTTAATTTACCAAACTGGCCAAGTTTAAAAAAGAATTAATTACATTAGTTGATGCATAGATTAATTGACTTAAATATGAAACAGCTGACAGTGATACACTCCTCGCAAAAAATATAAATAGGTATATATTTTTGGGTTGCAATTTAGGAAACTTTAAGTTATAAATTTTAATTACCTTAATAGCTATGAAGATGGATAGCCATT
>NW_027759985.1:0-299 GCF_054177405.1 Leptonychotes weddellii
GATACGAAAATCATATTGGAATTTAGTACTAAAATTACAATTACCATATGTTTAAAATGTCATTTGTTCTTTGTTCTCTGGTTGTGGTTTTGAGGGAAAAGGGGAGAAACCAAAGAAAAGTAAACTCGCCCCCTCCAAAAAATATTTAAAATTCAAAAAATCATTAATAGGCTTTTCCTGGAAGAAAGGGACATAGAACAATTTGTGTTTGAAAAAATGTTTATCCTCAGAACTAACAAAAGGGAATGCAGACTTAAATAACATTTTTGGCTATCAGATTTGCAAGATTTTCACTGCTA
>NW_027759986.1:0-299 GCF_054177405.1 Leptonychotes weddellii
CATCAGATTTCATTGAAAGAAAGGGCTTTATGTTTTGAAAGGGGTTAAAAATCCAGAATGATATTTTAAAAATCTCCATTTAGAAAAGAATACTGAGGCCCAGAGAGGTGATGCAGTCGCCCCTAGTCACACTGGTTCATAGCAGAGGAAAGGGTCAGGGTCAAGTGCAAGCTCACTTCAGTGCCACTTTTTGCCATGCCCCTGGGACAGTCCTAAATGACACGGGAAGGGGTCAGGCAGCTTTCCTGCATCTTCCATCATTACCACCTGAAGCATGGGGTCTCCAAAGTGCTGTGGAG
>NW_027759987.1:0-299 GCF_054177405.1 Leptonychotes weddellii
GCTCTGCTCACAGCTAGTCTGTCCTTCTGTGGCAACAAGGAAGTAGCCACCTTCTACTGTGACATTGCCTCTTTACTCAAGCTGTCCTGTTCTGACATCCACTTTAATGTGAAGATGATGTACCTAGGCGTTGGTGTTTTCTCTGTGCCATTACTATGCATCATTATCTCCTATGTCCGGGTCTTTTCCACAGTCTTACGGGTTCCATCCACCAAGGGTGTGCTCAAAGCCTTCTCTACCTGTGGTTCCCACCTCACAGTTGTTTCTCTGTATTATGGGACAGTCATGGGCATGTATTT
>NW_027759988.1:0-299 GCF_054177405.1 Leptonychotes weddellii
ATTTTATTTATTTATTTGACAAGAGACATAGCAAGAGAGGGAACACAAGCAGGGGGAGTGGGAGAGGGAGAAGCAGGCTTCCCGCTGAGCAGGGAGCCCGATGCGGGGCTCGATCCCAGGACCCTGGGATCATGACTTGAGCCGAAGGCAGATGCTGAATGACTGAGCCACCCAGGTGCCCCTATCAAGTCATTCATATTATGTTTGCAGAGCTTCAGGAAAAGAGGCAATTTTAGTTCTCAAATGATTCCAAGTCAGAAAGGTGGGAGGCAAATAAAAATGTTTAGGGACTTGTAGCC
>NW_027759989.1:0-299 GCF_054177405.1 Leptonychotes weddellii
AGACACACTCTAGCTTCATGGTACAGACATGGTGAGCCTATCCTGGTCATACTCTTTAAGATGAAGCCACACCCTTATCTTGATTTCATAGCAGTACACATGTTTATAGAGGTATCATTTCAAATAGAATTATGGTGCTTTTTGTACATATGTAAACCTGCAAATAGATCAACCGTGAATAATGCAAGTGAAGGTCAAGTGAGAGTCAAACCTGGACATAGGAACATCATCAGCAGTGAACTGGTTCTTCCAGTGTTTTATTCATTTTTGTACTTGATATGGTACCTGGAGTATAATTG
>NW_027759990.1:0-299 GCF_054177405.1 Leptonychotes weddellii
AGTTAGTAATGGTGACACAGCTCTGAACTGAATTAATGGCCAAGCTCTTGGGGAAGGCCACTGGCCTCCATGGATGCTAGAAGCACATTATGCCTTCCAGTTCTCCTCCTAAACTCCAGGCTCCATAGAAGCCCAGCTGTGCATCTTTCCCTGAGCACTTGGAAACTGCTGTTGTCGTTATTCTCATGACCTTTGAGTCGCCCCATTTCTGGAGGTATTTTATCAGACTCAGTCTATTCCTTTTTTTTTTTTTTTTTAAGGAAATTTTTTTTTATTCTTATGTTAATCCCCATACATTA
>NW_027759991.1:0-4122 GCF_054177405.1 Leptonychotes weddellii
CAAGACAGTATGGTACTGGCACAAAAACAGACACATAGATCAATGGAACAGAATAGAGAGCCCAGAAATGGACCCTCAACTCTATGGTCAACTAATCTTCGACAAAGCAGGAAAGAATGTCCAATGGAAAAAAGACAGTCTCTTCAACAAATGGTGTTGGGAAAATTGGACAGCCACATGCAGAAGAATGAAACTGGACTATTTCCAAAAATAGACTCAAAATGGATGAAAGACCTAAATATGAGACAGGAATCCATCAAAATCTTGAGAAGAACACAGGTAGCAAGCTCTTTGACCTCAGCCGCAGCAACTTCTTCCTAGAAACATCTCCAAAGGCAAGGAAAGCAAGGGCAAAAATGAACTATTGGGACTTCATCAAGATAAAAAGCTTTTCCACAGCAAAGGAAACAGTCAAGAAAACCAAAAGACAACTGACAGAATGGGAGAAGATATTAGCAAATGACATATCAGATAAAGGGCTAATATCCAAAATCTATAAAGAACTCATCAAACTCAACACCCAAAGAACAAATGATCCAGTCAAGAAATGGGCAGAAGACATGAACAACATTTGTGCAAAGAAGACATCCAAATGGCCAACAGACACATGAAAAGTGCTAACATCACTCGGCGTCAGGGAAATCCAAATCAAAACCTCAATGACACCAGTCAGAATGGCTAAAATTAACAAGTCAGGAAACAACAGATGTTGGCAAGGATGCGGGGAAAGGGGAACCCTCTTACACTCTTGGTAGGAATGCAAGCTGGTGCAGCCACTCTGGAAAACAGTATGGAGCTTCCTCAAAAAGTTGAAAATAGAGCTACCCTACCACCCAGCAATTGCACTACTGGATATTTACCCCAAAGATACAAATGTAGTGATCCAAAGGGGCACATGCACCCCAATCTTTATAGCAGCAATGTCCATAATAGCCAAATTATGGAAAGAGCCTCGATGTCCATCAACAGATGAATGGATAAAGAAAAGGTGTGAGATATCTATCTATCTATCTATCTATCTATCTATCTATCTATCTATCATCTATCTATCTAGATATATATATAATGGAATATTATGCAGCCATCAAAAAAATGAAATCTTGCCATTTGCAACAACGTGAATGCAACTAGAGGGTATTATGCTAAGGGAAATCAGAGAAATATAAGTATCATATGATCTCACTGATATGAGGATTTTGAGAAACAAGACAGAGGATCATAGGGGAAGGGAGGGAAAAATGGAACAAAATGAAACCAGAGAGGGAGACACACCATAAGAGACTCTTAATCTCAGGAAACAAACTGAGGGTTGTTGGAGTGGAGGGGGGTGTGAGGGATGGGATATCTGGGTGATGGACACTGGGGAGGGTGTGTACTATGGTGGGTACTGTGAATTATGTAAGACTGATGAATCATATACCTGTACCCTTGAAACAAATAATACATTATATGTTAATAAAAAAATTGAAAAAGAAAAAGAACATGTGGAATATTAAACAGGTCATAGAAAATGTATGAAGATTAAAATCATACCAAATATCTTCTCCACAATGGTATGAAAATAGAAATCAATGATAGGAGAAAACCTAGAAAATAAAAAAATGTTGAAAATTAAGTGACACATTCCTGAACAACCAATGGGTCAAAGAAGAAATCAAAATAAAAATCAAAAAATATATTGAGACAATTAAAATGGAAGCACAACATACCAAAATTTATGGGATGCAACAAAAGCATTTGGAAGTTCATGGCAATAATATTTCAAATAAACAATCTAAGTTTATATCCTTAGCAGAAGAAATGAAATAACAAAGATCAGACCATAAATAAATAAAATAGAGACTGGAAAGACAACAGGAAAGATCAACAAAATTAAGAGTTCATGATTTTAAAAGTTAAACAAAACTGACAAACTTTTAGCTAGACTTAGAAAGTGAGAAAACTCAAGTAAAATCAGAAATGAAAGAATATATGTTGAAGGCTTGACTCCCAGTACCTCAGAGTGAGACTGTATTTGAATATAGAGGCTTTAAATGGGTGATTAAATTAAAGGGGGTTCCTGGGGTGGGCCTAACCGAAAATGACTAATGTCTTTATAAAAGAGGAAATTTGGACACAAAAAGAAACATCAGCAATGTTTGAGCACAGAGAAAAGATCATGTAAGGACACAGCAGGAAGGCATCCATCTATCTACAAGCCAAGGAAAGAAGCCTTAGAAGGACTTTCAGCCTCCAGAATTGTGAGAAAATTAATTTATGTTGTTTTAGCCATCCATGCTTTGGGATTTTGTTATGACAGACCTACCATGCTAATAGAGAAAGGCAAAGGACCCAGAATATCTCCAATTTCATACATGGAGTATATGTATTTCCCATTTAAAAATGTACTTCAAGCTCCAGTAATCAAGACAGTGTGGTACTGGCATATGAAGAGAAATACAGATTGATGGCATTGAAATGAGAGTACAAATTGAATTCTTACTTTCACTTTCCACTGATCATTAATAATGGTGCAAAGACAGTTCAATGGGGGAAAGCATTGTCTTTTCAACAACTGGTGCTGGGACAACTATATAACTACATGTAAAGAATCTGGACCATCATCAAACACCATACAAAAATTAACTCCATGTGGAACATATACCAAGTTTTAAGGGTTAAAACTATAAAACTGTTAGAAGCAAACATAGGTGTAAATCTTCATTACCCTGGGTTCAGCTATTATTTACAGCACAGGACGCAAAATGTAAAGAGACAAAAGAAAAAAAATGAATAAATTGGACTTCATCAAAGTTAAAATCTTCTACATTTCAAATGATACCATCAGAAAGTGAAAAGGCAATTCACAGCATGGGATAATTTTTTTTTCTTTCTAATTATTTTTATTAAATTTTAATTCCAATATAGTTAACATACAGGGTAATAATAGTTTAGGTGTACAATATAGTGATTAAACAGTTCTATACATCACTGAATGCTCATCCCAACAACTGCACTCGTTAATTCTCATCACATTTTTTACCCATCTGCTCACCCACCTCCCCTCTGGTAACCATCAGTTTGTTCTCTATTGTGAAGAGTCTGTTTCCTGGTTTCTCTCTCTCTCTCTTTCTGCTTTGCTTTGTTTCTTAAATTAAATTAAATTTCTTAAATTCCACATATGAGTGAAATCATATGGTATTTGTCTTTCTCTGACTGACTTATTTCGCTTAGCATTATACTCTCTAGCTCCATCCATGTCCTTGCAAATGACAAGATTTCATTCTTTTCTACAGATGAATAATTTTCATTTTATTCATACATAACAGCAACAACAATTTTTTTAACTTTTTGAGGATAATTCATACTGTTTACCACAGTGGCTGTACCAGTTTGCATACCCACCAACAGTGCTAGTGGTTTCCTTTTTCTCCACATTCTCTCTAACACTTTTTTTTTGTGTGTTTTTGATTTTCACCATTCTGACAGGTGTGAGGTGATATCTCATTGTAGCTTTGATTTGCATTTCTCTGATGATGAGTGATGTTGAGTATCTTTTCATGTGTATGTTGGCCATCTGGATCTTTACTTTGGATAAATGTCTGTTCATATCCTCTGCCCATTTTTAATTGGATTATTTAGGAAAACTGGTCAGCTACCTGGAAAAGAATGAAACTGGACCACTTTCTTATATCATACACAAAAATAAACTTAAATGGATTAAAGACCTAAATGTGAAACCTGAAACCATAAAAATCCTAGAAGAGAACATAACAGTAACATCTCTGATGTCAGCCATAGCAACATTTTTTTAGGTATGTTTCCTGAAGCAGGGGAAATAAAACAAAAATAAGCTATTGGTACTATATCAAAATAAAAATAAGTGAAGGAAATAATCAACAAAACTGAAAGATAACTTGCTGAATGGGAGAAGATATTAACAAGGTTGAAAAAAAGGTTAGTATCCAAAATATATAAAGAACTTATACAACTCGAGGGGGCGGAGCAAGATGGCGGAGAAGTAGGAGACCTGGATTTCGTCTCCTCTCAGGAATTCAGCTGGATAGGGATCAAACCATTCTGAACACCTACAAACTCAACAGGAGATCGAAGAAAGGAATAGCAACAACTCTCTGAACAGAA
>NW_027759992.1:0-299 GCF_054177405.1 Leptonychotes weddellii
AGCATGAAGCCTGATGCAGGGCTCAAACTCAGGACTCAGAGATCTTGACCTGAGCCGAAATCAAGTGTCTGGCATTTAACTGACTGAACCATTCAGGTGGCCCAGGAAGATTTATTTAGAGAATGAAGTAAGGAGAACCTCTTTGTAGTAGTAAAACTTAAGCAGAAACCTGTACACAGGAATGAACCAGGCAAAGATCCGAGGAGAGAGAGATCCCAACACAGGGCTGGGATGGGGATGAGGTTGGCACATCCAGCAAATGGCAAGGTCAGTGGTTGGAGCAGAGTGAGAGGAGGGGG
>NW_027759993.1:0-299 GCF_054177405.1 Leptonychotes weddellii
TTGCATTTCAAACACCAACTAGAGGGCCTGTGACCTACGCTTGCATACGCTCTTTTGCACAAATGCAAGAATCCGTTTTGCTAACACGTGGGGGAGAAAACAACATGAGCATCTAGGAAAGTAGCTTACGAACAAAACGCTTCCTTCTGAGCACCTGTAATTCCCAGGCTTTCAAGAACAACCTCCCCGAAGTGCCCCCATCATGCCTTCCTCCTCCCTGGCCTCATTCTGCATCTGAATTTGTCAAGGGCTGTGAGCAAGACAGAGAAGCCGCTTGATGACCCATCGGAATCACTTTG
>NW_027759994.1:0-299 GCF_054177405.1 Leptonychotes weddellii
TGGAAAAAATAAATGTATCAGAATTCACACTGCTGGGTAGATGTTGAACTTGGAGAGGTTGCTGTATGTTGAACTGAGCTCTAGATTTAGCATTTCAGTCGTTATTTTTTTCAATGACCATTTTTTAATGTTCTGATTAGAGACTTTGGAGTTTTTTCTTGACTAAAACACTCAGATGATGAATAGCACTTCGGAAGGGCAGACTGTAGTAGACACTGCTGGAGTTTCTCTTCAATCCTCCTCGGTTATTTTGACTAGCTCTGAGCATCCTTTGTCAGCTTCTGTAAGCTTTACTTCTA
>NW_027759995.1:0-299 GCF_054177405.1 Leptonychotes weddellii
GTCACTGGATCGAGTCCCGCATTGGGCTCCCTGCTCAGTGGGGAGTCTGCTTCTCCCTCTGACCCTCTTCCCTCTCATGCTCTCTCTCAAATAAATAAATAAAATCTTTAAAAAAATAAATAAATAAATAAAAGCTCAAGGCCACATCCCTAGGATGACTCTAGCACCCCCTTAAAGTCGGACTAAGAAAACTGAAAGCTGCCCAAAGAATTTACTGTTTGTTCCAGCCAACACCTGAAGAGGGAGCTCCTGTCTCCCCGCCTCTGTCGGAGGCTTGGAGCTTCGCCTCCATCAGCGTG
>NW_027759996.1:0-299 GCF_054177405.1 Leptonychotes weddellii
TGGGGGAGGGGGCCTCTGTCCACCGCTTCTGGCAAGTGATAGAGCCGCGGAGCACAAAATTGGAACTTTTAGAAGTCGGCTCAGCTGAGGGACGTCACTCCAGTGGCTAAGCAGGGGGTGGAGCCCTCGTGGGACAGTGTGGTCTCAGGACCCTCGGGGTCACAGAAAGACCAGAGGTCCCTGAGTGTGGCAGAGCTCCCAGGTATCAGAGTGGGGAAGCTGGCTGCAGAGATGGAAGCCGAGGAGTGGGCTCAGCTAGGGGTTGCCATAAACCGTGATCCGCGGCACAGTCGGGCCAC
>NW_027759997.1:0-299 GCF_054177405.1 Leptonychotes weddellii
CCCCCCCCCAAAAAGAAGAATGGTACATCCCGTGAGTCTGGATGCATTCCATGCAGTATTCCTCCAGCTGTGATCTGAGCTGCCTGCTTTGGTGGTGTTACCGTGGGATGGCAGAGAGAGAGCGGGGCAGTTTGAGTCATGAAACACAGCCTCCAGGACCAGACCCAGACCCAAATCAGACTCTTTGGGATTGGGGCCCAGGAACCTAAATTGAAAAACCTGGTGGTTGGGGCGCCTGGGTGGCTCAGTTGGTTAAGCGACTGCCTTCAGTTCGGGTCATGATCCCGGGGTCCTGGGAT
>NW_027759998.1:0-299 GCF_054177405.1 Leptonychotes weddellii
GTGCTAAATCTGTGGATCACATTCCTTGGTATCTTATCTGAGTGTTACAGTGGAAACACCTTGAAACTGCTCGCGCATGTGCCCATTAATGATTAAGCAAGCAGTCTAGCTCCTCCGGCTCCCATTAAAGGGATCTTAAACCGAGACACCTTACGTTATAGGGAGGACTTCGGCGCTGTCTTGACCAATTCAGAGCATACGAGGAAACTCACACCCCAAAATTTTAAGTCTGGGAATCTAAACGGACAGCCCAAAGCAATGTGTTAGCCAGCTGCCTGGGGTGTTTCGCGGAAGCTTCT
>NW_027759999.1:0-299 GCF_054177405.1 Leptonychotes weddellii
GTCTCAAAAGCTAAAGACAGCTGTAGTTCTCCTTTGTCTTCAAGTCAGAAAAAAGTGAGATGTCAAAGCAGATGAAATCGCAGGCAGCATGAGTCCCACACCATCGAAGCGCTGGCACTTACATCTGACGTGTGGCATCCCATTTCTTTAGATTTACTATCAGGAAACAGGAATTTCTAACAAACACTGTCAAATATTGTAGGTGCAACTTAAGTTAAGCAAGACACATTTCCACTGAAATGTTTTGAAGATCTGAAAAGTCTGTACCCTAGTACCTGGTAAGCTTGGCTTCAGCTAAT
>NW_027760000.1:0-299 GCF_054177405.1 Leptonychotes weddellii
AAAAAAAAAAAACCTTGGTTACACCAATCAAGGTAAAGAGAGAAAAGTAGTTGCTATTTTCAGAAATGAAAGAAGAGTTATCCTGACAGATCCTACTGATATTAAAACAATAATAAGAGGATAATATAAATAATTTATGCCAATTTGACAATTTAGATAAGATGGATACTTTTCTTTATTTTTTTTTTTTAAAGATTTTATTTATTTGACAGAGAGAGACACAGCGAGAGAGGGAACACAAGTAGGGGGAGTGGGAGAGGGAGCAGCAGGCTTCCCGCTGAGCAGGGAGCCTGATGCGG